>NW_026894055.1:0-213745 GCF_032452875.1 Bos javanicus | reverse complement strand
GCAGGCATGAATCCTGCGGCCCAGCTGGCGATTATCAGGCAGCTGAGCAGGCATGAATCCTGCGGCCCAGCTGGCGATTATCAGGCAGCTGAGCAGGCATGAATCTGCGGCCCAGCTGGCGATTATCAGGCAGCTGAGCAGGCATGAATCCTGCGGCCCAGCTGGCGATTATCAGGCAGCTGAGCAGGCATGAATCCTGCGGCCCAGCTGGCGATTATCAGGCAGCTGAGCAGGCATGAATCCTGCGGCCCAGCTGGCGATTATCAGGCAGCTGAGCAGGCATGAATCCTGCGGCCCAGCTGGCGTTATCAAGCAGGTGAGCAGGCGCTGATCCCGCACATCAGCATGATCACGTGCCTGTCATGCAGTGATCAGGTGACTGAGAGGCGCTGATCATGTGACTGCTCATGTGCTGTTCAGGTAGCTCTCCTGCACGGATCATGTGCCCAGCAGGCAAGAATCAAGCAGCTGAGCAGGCATGAATCCTGCGGCCCAGCTGGCGATTATCAGGCAGCTGAGCAGGCATGAATCCTGCGGCCCAGCTGGCGATTATCAGGCAGCTGAGCAGGCATGAATCCTGCGGCCCAGCTGGCGATTATCAGGCAGCTGAGCAGGCATGAATCCTGCGTAGCGATTATCAGGCAGCTGAGCAGGCATGAATCCTGCGGCCCAGCTGGCGATTATCAGGCAGCTGAGCAGTCATGAATCCTGCGGCCCAGCTGGCGATTATCAGGCAGCTGAGCAGGCATGAATCCTGTGGCCCAGCTGGCGGTTATGAGGCAGCTGAGCAGGCATGAACCCTCGGCCCAGCTGGCGATTATCAGGCAGCTGAGCAGGCATGATCCTGCGGCCCAGCTGGCGATTATCAGGCAGCTGAGCAGGCATGAATCCTGCGGCCCGGGTGGCGATTATCAGGCAGCTGAGCAGGCATGAATCCTGCGGCGCAGCTGGCGATTATCAGGCAGCTGAGCAGGCATGAATCCTGCGGCCCAGCTGGCGATTATCAGGCAGGTGAGCAGGCGCTGATCCCGCACCTCAGCAGGCACTGATTACGTGCCTGTCATGCAGTGATCAGGTGACTGAGAGGCGCTGATCATGTGACTGCTCATGTGCTGTCTGTGGCTCTCCTGCCTGGATCATGTGCCTCAGCAGGCTAGAATCAAGCAGCTGAGCAGGCATGAATCCTGCGGCCCAGCTGGCGATTATCAGGCAGCTGAGCAGGCATGAATCCTGCGGCCCAGCTGGCGATTATCAGGCAGCTGAGCAGGCATGAATCCTGCGGCCCAGCTGGCGATTATCAGGCAGCTGAGCAGGCATGAATCCTGCGGCCCAGCTGGCGATTATCAGGCAGCTGAGCAGGCATGAATCCTGCGGCCCAGCTGGCGTTATCAGGCAGCTGAGCAGGCATGAATCCTGCGGCCCAGCTGGCGATTATCAGGCAGCTGAGCAGGCATGAATCCTGCGGCCCAGCTGGCGATTATCAGGCAGCTGAGCAGGCGCTGATCCCGCACCTCAGCAGGCACTGATCACGTGCCTGTCATGCAGTGATCAGGTGACTGAGAGGCGCTGATCATGTGACTGCTCATGTGCTGATCAGGTAGCTCTCCTGCACGGATCATGTGCCTCAGCAGGCAAGAATCAAGCAGCTGAGCAGGCATGAATCCTGCGGCCCAGCTGGCGATTATCAGGCAGCTGAGCAGGCATGAATCCTGCGGCCCAGCTGGCGATTATCAGGCAGCTGAGCAGGCATGAATCCTGCGGCCCAGCTGGCGATTATCAGGCAGCTGAGCAGGCATGAATCCTGCGGCCCAGCTGGCGATTATCAGGCAGCTGAGCAGGCATGAATCCTGCGGCCCAGCTGGCGATTATCAGGCAGCTGAGCAGGCATGAATCCTGCGGCCCAGCTGGCGATTATCAGGCAGCTGAGCAGGCATGAATCCTGCGGCCCAGCTGGCGGTTATCAGGCAGCTGAGCAGGCATGAATCCTGCGGCCCAGCTGGCGATTATCAGGCAGCTGAGCAGGCATGAATCCTGCGGCCCAGCTGGCGATTATCAGGCAGCTGAGCAGGCATGAATCCTGCGGCCCAGCTGGCGATTATCAGGCAGCTGAGCAGGCATGAATCCTGCGGCCCAGCTGGCGATTATCAGGCAGCTGAGCAGGCATGAATCCTGCGGCCCAGCTGGCGATTATCAGGCAGCTGAGCAGGCATGAATCCTGCGGCCCAGCTGGCGATTATCAGGCAGCTGAGCAGGCATGAATCCTGCGGCCCAGCTGGCGATTATCAGGCAGCTGAGCAGGCATGAATCCTGCGGCCCAGCTGGCGATTATCAGGCAGCTGAGCAGGCATGAATCCTGCGGCCCAGCTGGCGATTATCAGGCAGCTGAGCAGGCATGAATCCTGCGGCCCAGCTGGCGATTATCAGGCAGCTGAGCAGGCATGAATCCTGCGGCCCAGCTGGCGATTATCAGGCAGCTGAGCAGGCATGAATCCTGCGGCCCAGCTGGCGATTATCAGGCAGCTGAGCAGGCATGAATCCTGCGGCCCAGCTGGCGATTATCAGGCAGCTGAGCAGGCATGAATCCTGCGGCCCAGCTGGCGATTATCAGGCAGCTGAGCAGGCGCTGATCCCGCACCTCAGCAGGCACTGATCACGTGCCTGTCATGCAGTGATCAGGTGACTGAGAGGCGCTGATCATGTGACTGCTCATGTGCTGATCAGGTAGCTCTCCTGCACGGATCATGTGCCTCAGCAGGCAAGAATCAAGCAGCTGAGCAGGCATGAATCCTGCGGCCCAGCTGGCGATTATCAGGCAGCTGAGCAGGCATGAATCCTGCGGCCCAGCTGGCGATTATCAGGCAGCTGAGCAGGCATGAATCCTGCGGCCCAGCTGGCGATTATCAGGCAGCTGAGCAGGCATGAATCCTGCGGCCCAGCTGGCGTTATCAGGCAGCTGAGCAGGCATGAATCCTGCGGCCCAGCTGGCGTTATCAGGCAGCTGAGCAGGCATGAATCCTGCGGCCCAGCTGGCGATTATCAGGCAGCTGAGCAGGCATGAATCCTGCGGCCCAGCTGGCGATTATCAGGCAGCTGAGCAGGCATGAATCCTGCACCCAGCAGGCACTGATCAGGCCTGTCATGCAGTGATCAGGTGACTGAAGGCAGCTGAGCAGGCATGAATCCTGCGGCCCAGCTGCGATTATCAGGCAGCTGAGCAGGCATGAATCCTGCGGCCCAGCTGGCGATTATCAGGCAGCTGAGCAGGCATGAATCCTGCGGCCCAGCTGGCGATTATCAGGCAGCTGAGCAGGCATGAATCCTGCGGCCCAGCTGGCGATTATCAGGCAGCTGAGCAGGCATGAATCCTGCGGCCCAGCTGGCGATTATCAGGCAGCTGAGCAGGCATGAATCCTGCGGCCCAGCTGGCGATTATCAGGCAGCTGAGCAGGCATGATCCCGCATCAGCAGCACTGATCACGGCCTGTCATGCAGTGATCAGGTGATGAAGGCGCTGATCGTGACTGCTCATGCGATTATCAGGCAGCTGAGCAGGCATGAATCCTGCGGCCCAGCTGGCGATTATCAGGCAGCTGAGCAGGCATGAATCCTGCGGCCCAGCTGGCGATTATCAGGCAGCTGAGCAGGCATGAATCCTGCGGCCCAGCTGGCGATTATCAGGCAGCTGAGCAGGCATGAATCCTGCGGCCCAGCTGGCGATTATCAGGCAGCTGAGCAGGCATGAATCCTGCGGCCCAGCTGGCGATTATCAGGCAGCTGAGCAGGCATGAATCCTGCGGCCCAGCTGGCGATTATCAGGCAGCTGAGCAGGCATGAATCCCGCACCCAGCAGGCACTGATCACGTGCCTGTCATGCAGTGATCAGGTGACTGAGAGGCGCTGATCATGTGACTGCTCATGTGCTGATCAGGCAGCTCTCCTGCATGCATCCTGTGCCTCAGCAGGCGATTATCATGCAGCTGAGCAGGCATGAATCCTGCGGCCCAGCTGGCGATTATCAGGCAGCTGAGCAGGCATGAATCCTGCGGCCCAGCTGGCGATTATCAGGCAGCTGAGCAGGCATGAATCCTGCGGCCCAGCTGGCGATTATCAGGCAGCTGAGCAGGCATGAATCCTGCGGCCCAGCTGGCGATTATCAGGCAGCTGAGCAGGCATGAATCCTGCGGCCCAGCTGGCGATTATCAGGCAGCTGAGCAGGCATGAATCCTGCGGCCCAGCTGGCGATTATCAGGCAGCTGAGCAGGCATGAATCCTGCGGCCCAGCTGGCGATTATCAGGCAGCTGAGCAGGCATGAATCCTGCGGCCCAGCTGGCGATTATCAGGCAGCTGAGCAGGCATGAATCCTGCGGCCCAGCTGGCGATTATCAGGCAGCTGAGCAGGCATGAATCCTGCGGCCCAGCTGGCGATTATCAGGCAGCTGAGCAGGCATGAATCCTGCGGCCCAGCTGGCGATTATCAGGCAGCTGAGCAGGCGCTGATCCCGCACCTCAGCAGGCACTGATCACGTGCCTGTCATGCAGTGATCAGGTGACTGAGAGGCGCTGATCATGTGACTGCTCATGTGCTGATCAGGTAGCTCTCCTGCACGGATCATGTGCCTCAGCAGGCAAGAATCAAGCAGCTGAGCAGGCATGAATCCTGCGGCCCAGCTGGCGATTATCAGGCAGCTGAGCAGGCATGAATCCTGCGGCCCAGCTGGCGATTATCAGGCAGCTGAGCAGGCATGAATCCTGCGGCCCAGCTGGCGATTATCAGGCAGCTGAGCAGGCATGAATCCTGCGGCCCAGCTGGCGATTATCAGGCAGCTGAGCAGGCATGAATCCTGCGGCCCAGCTGGCGATTATCAGGCAGCTGAGCAGGCATGAATCCTGCGGCCCAGCTGGCGATTATCAGGCAGCTGAGCAGGCATGAATCCTGCGGCCCAGCTGGCGATTATCAGGCAGCTGAGCAGGCATGAATCCTGCGGCCCAGCTGGCGATTATCAGGCAGCTGAGCAGGCATGAATCCTGCGGCCCAGCTGGCGATTATCAGGCAGCTGAGCAGGCATGAATCCTGCGGCCCAGCTGGCGATTATCAGGCAGCTGAGCAGGCATGAATCCTGCGGCCCAGCTGGCGATTATCAGGCAGCTGAGCAGGCATGAATCCTGCGGCCCAGCTGGCGATTATCAGGCAGCTGAGCAGGCATGAATCCTGCGGCCCAGCTGGCGATTATCAGGCAGCTGAGCAGGCATGAATCCTGCGGCCCAGCTGGCGATTATCAGGCAGCTGAGCAGGCATGAATCCTGCGGCCCAGCTGGCGATTATCAGGCAGCTGAGCAGGCATGAATCCTGCGGCCCAGCTGGCGATTATCAGGCAGCTGAGCAGGCATGAATCCTGCGGCCCAGCTGGCGATTATCAGGCAGCTGAGCAGGCATGAATCCTGCGGCCCAGCTGGCGATTATCAGGCAGCTGAGCAGGCATGAATCCTGCGGCCCAGCTGGCGATTATCAGGCAGCTGAGCAGGCATGAATCCTGCGGCCCAGCTGGCGATTATCAGGCAGCTGAGCAGGCATGAATCCTGCGGCCCAGCTGGCGATTATCAGGCAGCTGAGCAGGCATGAATCCTGCGGCCCAGCTGGCGATTATCAGGCAGCTGAGCAGGCATGAATCCTGCGGCCCAGCTGGCGATTATCAGGCAGCTGAGCAGGCATGAATCCTGCGGCCCAGCTGGCGATTATCAGGCAGCTGAGCAGGCATGAATCCTGCGGCCCAGCTGGCGATTATCAGGCAGCTGAGCAGGCATGAATCCTGCGGCCCAGCTGGCGATTATCAGGCAGCTGAGCAGGCATGAATCCTGCGGCCCAGCTGGCGATTATCAGGCAGCTGAGCAGGCGCTGATCCCGCACCTCAGCAGGCACTGATCACGTGCCTGTCATGCAGTGATCAGGTGACTGAGAGGCGCTGATCATGTGACTGCTCATGTGCTGATCAGGTAGCTCTCCTGCACGGATCATGTGCCTCAGCTGGCAAGAATCAGGCAGCTGAGCAGGCATGAATCCTGCGGCCCAGCTGGCGATTATCAGGCAGCTGAGCAGGCATGAATCCTGCGGCCCAGCTGGCGATTATCAGGCAGCTGAGCAGGCATGAATCCTGCGGCCCAGCTGGCGATTATCAGGCAGCTGAGCAGGCATGAATCCTGCGGCCCAGCTGGCGATTATCAGGCAGCTGAGCAGGCATGAATCCTGCGGCCCAGCTGGCGATTATCAGGCAGCTGAGCAGGCATGAATCCTGCGGCCCAGCTGGCGATTATCAGGCAGCTGAGCAGGCATGAATCCTGCGGCCCAGCTGGCGATTATCAGGCAGCTGAGCAGGCATGAATCCTGCGGCCCAGCTGGCGATTATCAGGCAGCTGAGCAGGCATGAATCCTGCGGCCCAGCTGGCGATTATCAGGCAGCTGAGCAGGCATGAATCCTGCGGCCCAGCTGGCGATTATCAGGCAGCTGAGCAGGCATGAATCCTGCGGCCCAGCTGGCGATTATCAGGCAGCTGAGCAGGCATGAATCCTGCGGCCCAGCTGGCGATTATCAGGCAGCTGAGCAGGCATGAATCCTGCGGCCCAGCTGGCGATTATCAGGCAGCTGAGCAGGCATGAATCCTGCGGCCCAGCTGGCGATTATCAGGCAGCTGAGCAGGCATGAATCCTGCGGCCCAGCTGGCGATTATCAGGCAGCTGAGCAGGCATGAATCCTGCGGCCCAGCTGGCGATTATCAGGCAGCTGAGCAGGCATGAATCCTGCGGCCCAGCTGGCGATTATCAGGCAGCTGAGCAGGCGCTGATCCCGCACCTCAGCAGGCACTGATCACGTGCCTGTCATGCAGTGATCAGGTGACTGAGAGGCGCTGATCATGTGACTGCTCATGTGCTGATCAGGTAGCTCTCCTGCACGGATCATGTGCCTCAGCAGGCAAGAATCAAGCAGCTGAGCAGGCATGAATCCTGCGGCCCAGCTGGCGATTATCAGGCAGCTGAGCAGGCATGAATCCTGCGGCCCAGCTGGCGATTATCAGGCAGCTGAGCAGGCATGAATCCTGCGGCCCAGCTGGCGATTATCAGGCAGCTGAGCAGGCATGAATCCTGCGGCCCAGCTGGCGATTATCAGGCAGCTGAGCAGGCATGAATCCTGCGGCCCAGCTGGCGATTATCAGGCAGCTGAGCAGGCATGAATCCTGCGGCCCAGCTGGCGATTATCAGGCAGCTGAGCAGGCATGAATCCTGCGGCCCAGCTGGCGATTATCAGGCAGCTGAGCAGGCATGAATCCTGCGGCCCAGCTGGCGATTATCAGGCAGCTGAGCAGGCATGAATCCTGCGGCCCAGCTGGCGATTATCAGGCAGCTGAGCAGGCATGAATCCTGCGGCCCAGCTGGCGATTATCAGGCAGCTGAGCAGGCATGAATCCTGCGGCCCAGCTGGCGATTATCAGGCAGCTGAGCAGGCATGAATCCTGCGGCCCAGCTGGCTTATCAGGCAGCTGAGCAGGCATGAATCCTGCGGCCCAGCTGGCGATTATCAGGCAGCTGAGCAGGCATGAATCCTGCGGCCCAGCTGGCGATTATCAGGCAGCTGAGCAGGCATGAATCCTGCGGCCCAGCTGGCGATTATCAGGCAGCTGAGCAGGCATGAATCCTGCGGCCCAGCTGGCGATTATCAGGCAGCTGAGCAGGCATGAATCCTGCGGCCCAGCTGGCGATTATCAGGCAGCTGAGCAGGCATGAATCCTGCGGCCCAGCTGGCGATTATCAGGCAGCTGAGCAGGCATGAATCCTGCGGCCCAGCTGGCGATTATCAGGCAGCTGAGCAGGCATGAATCCTGCGGCCCAGCTGGCGATTATCAGGCAGCTGAGCAGGCATGAATCCTGCGGCCCAGCTGGCGATTATCAGGCAGCTGAGCAGGCATGAATCCTGCGGCCCAGCTGGCGATTATCAGGCAGCTGAGCAGGCATGAATCCTGCGGCCCAGCTGGCGATTATCAGGCAGCTGAGCAGGCATGAATCCTGCGGCCCAGCTGGCGATTATCAGGCAGCTGAGCAGGCATGAATCCTGCGGCCCAGCTGGCGATTATCAGGCAGCTGAGCAGGCATGAATCCTGCGGCCCAGCTGGCGATTATCAGGCAGCTGAGCAGGCATGAATCCTGCGGCCCAGCTGGCGATTATCAGGCAGCTGAGCAGGCATGAATCCTGCGGCCCAGCTGGCGATTATCAGGCAGCTGAGCAGGCATGAATCCTGCGGCCCAGCTGGCGATTATCAGGCAGCTGAGCAGGCATGAATCCTGCGGCCCAGCTGGCGATTATCAGGCAGCTGAGCAGGCATGAATCCTGCGGCCCAGCTGGCGATTATCAGGCAGCTGAGCAGGCATGAATCCTGCGGCCCAGCTGGCGATTATCAGGCAGCTGAGCAGGCATGAATCCTGCGGCCCAGCTGGCGATTATCAGGCAGCTGAGCAGGCATGAATCCTGCGGCCCAGCTGGCGATTATCAGGCAGCTGAGCAGGCATGAATCCTGCGGCCCAGCTGGCGATTATCAGGCAGCTGAGCAGGCATGAATCCTGCGGCCCAGCTGGCGATTATCAGGCAGCTGAGCAGGCATGAATCCTGCGGCCCAGCTGGCGATTATCAGGCAGCTGAGCAGGCGCTGATCCCGCACCTCAGCAGGCACTGATCACGTGCCTGTCATGCAGTGATCAGGTGACTGAGAGGCGCTGATCATGTGACTGCTCATGTGCTGATCAGGTAGCTCTCCTGCACGGATCATGTGCCTCAGCAGGCAAGAATCAAGCAGCTGAGCAGGCATGAATCCTGCGGCCCAGCTGGCGATTATCAGGCAGCTGAGCAGGCATGAATCCTGCGGCCCAGCTGGCGATTATCAGGCAGCTGAGCAGGCATGAATCCTGCGGCCCAGCTGGCGATTATCAGGCAGCTGAGCAGGCATGAATCCTGCGGCCCAGCTGGCGATTATCAGGCAGCTGAGCAGGCATGAATCCTGCGGCCCAGCTGGCGATTATCAGGCAGCTGAGCAGGCATGAATCCTGCGGCCCAGCTGGCGATTATCAGGCAGCTGAGCAGGCATGAATCCTGCGGCCCAGCTGGCGATTATCAGGCAGCTGAGCAGGCATGAATCCTGCGGCCCAGCTGGCGATTATCAGGCAGCTGAGCAGGCATGAATCCTGCGGCCCAGCTGGCGATTATCAGGCAGCTGAGCAGGCATGAATCCTGCGGCCCAGCTGGCGATTATCAGGCAGCTGAGCAGGCATGAATCCTGCGGCCCAGCTGGCGATTATCAGGCAGCTGAGCAGGCATGAATCCTGCGGCCCAGCTGGCGATTATCAGGCAGCTGAGCAGGCATGAATCCTGCGGCCCAGCTGGCGATTATCAGGCAGCTGAGCAGGCATGAATCCTGCGGCCCAGCTGGCGATTATCAGGCAGCTGAGCAGGCATGAATCCTGCGGCCCAGCTGGCGATTATCAGGCAGCTGAGCAGGCATGAATCCTGCGGCCCAGCTGGCGATTATCAGGCAGCTGAGCAGGCATGAATCCTGCGGCCCAGCTGGCGATTATCAGGCAGCTGAGCAGGCATGAATCCTGCGGCCCAGCTGGCGATTATCAGGCAGCTGAGCAGGCGCTGATCCCGCACCTCAGCAGGCACTGATCACGTGCCTGTCATGCAGTGATCAGGTGACTGAGGCGCTGATCATGTGACTGCTCATGTGCTGATCAGGCAGCTCTCCTGCACGGATCATGTGCCCAGCAGGCAAGAATCAGGCAGCTGAGCAGGCATGAATCCTGCGGCCCAGCTGGCGATTATCAGGCAGCTGAGCAGGCATGAATCCTGCGGCCCAGCTGGCGATTATCAGGCAGCTGAGCAGGCATGAATCCTGCGGCCCAGCTGGCGATTATCAGGCAGCTGAGCAGGCATGAATCCTGCGGCCCAGCTGGCGATTATCAGGCAGCTGAGCAGGCATGAATCCTGCGGCCCAGCTGGCGATTATCAGGCAGCTGAGCAGGCATGAATCCTGCGGCCCAGCTGGCGATTATCAGGCAGCTGAGCAGGCATGAATCCTGCGGCCCAGCTGGCGATTATCAGGCAGCTGAGCAGGCATGAATCCTGCGGCCCAGCTGGCGATTATCAGGCAGCTGAGCAGGCATGAATCCTGCGGCCCAGCTGGCGATTATCAGGCAGCTGAGCAGGCATGAATCCTGCGGCCCAGCTGGCGATTATCAGGCAGCTGAGCAGGCATGAATCCTGCGGCCCAGCTGGCGATTATCAGGCAGCTGAGCAGGCATGAATCCTGCGGCCCAGCTGGCGATTATCAGGCAGCTGAGCAGGCATGAATCCTGCGGCCCAGCTGGCGATTATCAGGCAGCTGAGCAGGCATGAATCCTGCGGCCCAGCTGGCGATTATCAGGCAGCTGAGCAGGCATGAATCCTGCGGCCCAGCTGGCGATTATCAGGCAGCTGAGCAGGCGCTGATCCCGCACCTCAGCAGGCACTGATCACGTGCTGTCATGCAGTGATCAGGTGACTGAGAGGCGCTGATCATGTGACTGCTCATGTGCTGATCAGGCAGCTCTCCTGCACGGATCATGTGCCTCAGCAGGCAAGAATCAGGCAGCTGAGCAGGCATGAATCCTGCGGCCCAGCTGGCGATTATCAGGCAGCTGAGCAGGCATGAATCCTGCGGCCCAGCTGGCGATTATCAGGCAGCTGAGCAGGCATGAATCCTGCGGCCCAGCTGGCGATTATCAGGCAGCTGAGCAGGCATGAATCCTGCGGCCCAGCTGGCGATTATCAGGCAGCTGAGCAGGCATGAATCCTGCGGCCCAGCTGGCGATTATCAGGCAGCTGAGCAGGCGCTGATCCCGCACCTCAGCAGGCACTGATCACGTGCCTGTCATGCAGTGATCAGGTGACTGAGAGGCGCTGATCATGTGACTGCTCATGTGCTGATCAGGTAGCTCTCCTGCACGGATCATGTGCCTCAGCAGGCAAGAATCAAGCAGCTGAGCAGGCATGAATCCTGCGGCCCAGCTGGCGATTATCAGGCAGCTGAGCAGGCATGAATCCTGCGGCCCAGCTGGCGATTATCAGGCAGCTGAGCAGGCATGAATCCTGCGGCCCAGCTGGCGATTATCAGGCAGCTGAGCAGGCATGAATCCTGCGGCCCAGCTGGCGATTATCAGGCAGCTGAGCAGGCATGAATCCTGCGGCCCAGCTGGCGATTATCAGGCAGCTGAGCAGGCATGAATCCTGCGGCCCAGCTGGCGATTATCAGGCAGCTGAGCAGGCATGAATCCTGCGGCCCAGCTGGCGATTATCAGGCAGCTGAGCAGGCATGAATCCTGCGGCCCAGCTGGCAGGCAGCTGAGCAGGCATGCTGAGCAGGCATGAATCCTGCGGCCCAGCTGGCGATTATCAGGCAGCTGAGCAGGCATGAATCCTGCGGCCCAGCTGGCGATTATCAGGCAGCTGAGCAGGCATGAATCCTGCGGCCCAGCTGGCGATTATCAGGCAGCTGAGCAGGCATGAATCCTGCGGCCCAGCTGGCGATTATCAGGCAGCTGAGCAGGCATGAATCCTGCGGCCCAGCTGGCGATTATCAGGCAGCTGAGCAGGCATGAATCCTGCGGCCCAGCTGGCGATTATCAGGCAGCTGAGCAGGCATGAATCCTGCGGCCCAGCTGGCGATTATCAGGCAGCTGAGCAGGCATGAATCCTGCGGCCCAGCTGGCGATTATCAGGCAGCTGAGCAGGCATGAATCCTGCGGCCCAGCTGGCGATTATCAGGCAGCTGAGCAGGCGCTGATCCCGCACCTCAGCAGGCACTGATCACGTGCCTGTCATGCAGTGATCAGGTGACTGAGAGGCGCTGATCATGTGACTGCTCATGTGCTGATCAGGTAGCTCTCCTGCACGGATCATGTGCCTCAGCAGGCAAGAATCAAGCAGCTGAGCAGGCATGAATCCTGCGGCCCAGCTGGCGATTATCAGGCAGCTGAGCAGGCATGAATCCTGCGGCCCAGCTGGCGATTATCAGGCAGCTGAGCAGGCATGAATCCTGCGGCCCAGCTGGCGATTATCAGGCAGCTGAGCAGGCATGAATCCTGCGGCCCAGCTGGCGATTATCAGGCAGCTGAGCAGGCATGAATCCTGCGGCCCAGCTGGCGATTATCAGGCAGCTGAGCAGGCATGAATCCTGCGGCCCAGCTGGCGATTATCAGGCAGCTGAGCAGGCATGAATCCTGCGGCCCAGCTGGCGATTATCAGGCAGCTGAGCAGGCATGAATCCTGCGGCCCAGCTGGCGATTATCAGGCAGCTGAGCAGGCATGAATCCTGCGGCCCAGCTGGCGATTATCAGGCAGCTGAGCAGGCATGAATCCTGCGGCCCAGCTGGCGATTATCAGGCAGCTGAGCAGGCATGAATCCTGCGGCCCAGCTGGCGATTATCAGGCAGCTGAGCAGGCATGAATCCTGCGGCCCAGCTGGCGATTATCAGGCAGCTGAGCAGGCATGAATCCTGCGGCCCAGCTGGCGATTATCAGGCAGCTGAGCAGGCATGAATCCTGCGGCCCAGCTGGCGATTATCAGGCAGCTGAGCAGGCATGAATCCTGCGGCCCAGCTGGCGATTATCAGGCAGCTGAGCAGGCGCTGATCCCGCACCTCAGCAGGCACTGATCACGTGCCTGTCATGCAGTGATCAGGTGACTGAGAGGCGCTGATCATGTGACTGCTCATGTGCTGATCAGGTAGCTCTCCTGCACGGATCATGTGCCTCAGCAGGCAAGAATCAAGCAGCTGAGCAGGCATGAATCCTGCGGCCCAGCTGGCGATTATCAGGCAGCTGAGCAGGCATGAATCCTGCGGCCCAGCTGGCGATTATCAGGCAGCTGAGCAGGCATGAATCCTGCGGCCCAGCTGGCGATTATCAGGCAGCTGAGCAGGCATGAATCCTGCGGCCCAGCTGGCGATTATCAGGCAGCTGAGCAGGCATGAATCCTGCGGCCCAGCTGGCGATTATCAGGCAGCTGAGCAGGCATGAATCCTGCGGCCCAGCTGGCGATTATCAGGCAGCTGAGCAGGCATGAATCCTGCGGCCCAGCTGGCGATTATCAGGCAGCTGAGCAGGCATGAATCCTGCGGCCCAGCTGGCGATTATCAGGCAGCTGAGCAGGCATGAATCCTGCGGCCCAGCTGGCGATTATCAGGCAGCTGAGCAGGCATGAATCCTGCGGCCCAGCTGGCGATTATCAGGCAGCTGAGCAGGCATGAATCCTGCGGCCCAGCTGGCGATTATCAGGCAGCTGAGCAGGCATGAATCCTGCGGCCCAGCTGGCGATTATCAGGCAGCTGAGCAGGCATGAATCCTGCGGCCCAGCTGGCGATTATCAGGCAGCTGAGCAGGCATGAATCCTGCGGCCCAGCTGGCGATTATCAGGCAGCTGAGCAGGCATGAATCCTGCGGCCCAGCTGGCGATTATCAGGCAGCTGAGCAGGCATGAATCCTGCGGCCCAGCTGGCGATTATCAGGCAGCTGAGCAGGCATGAATCCTGCGGCCCAGCTGGCGATTATCAGGCAGCTGAGCAGGCATGAATCCTGCGGCCCAGCTGGCGATTATCAGGCAGCTGAGCAGGCATGAATCCTGCGGCCCAGCTGGCGATTATCAGGCAGCTGAGCAGGCATGAATCCTGCGGCCCAGCTGGCGATTATCAGGCAGCTGAGCAGGCATGAATCCTGCGGCCCAGCTGGCGATTATCAGGCAGCTGAGCAGGCATGAATCCTGCGGCCCAGCTGGCGATTATCAGGCAGCTGAGCAGGCATGAATCCTGCGGCCCAGCTGGCGATTATCAGGCAGCTGAGCAGGCATGAATCCTGCGGCCCAGCTGGCGATTATCAGGCAGCTGAGCAGGCATGAATCCTGCGGCCCAGCTGGCGATTATCAGGCAGCTGAGCAGGCATGAATCCTGCGGCCCAGCTGGCGATTATCAGGCAGCTGAGCAGGCATGAATCCTGCGGCCCAGCTGGCGATTATCAGGCAGCTGAGCAGGCATGAATCCTGCGGCCCAGCTGGCGATTATCAGGCAGCTGAGCAGGCATGAATCCTGCGGCCCAGCTGGCGATTATCAGGCAGCTGAGCAGGCATGAATCCTGCGGCCCAGCTGGCGATTATCAGGCAGCTGAGCAGGCATGAATCCTGCGGCCCAGCTGGCGATTATCAGGCAGCTGAGCAGGCATGAATCCTGCGGCCCAGCTGGCGATTATCAGGCAGCTGAGCAGGCATGAATCCTGCGGCCCAGCTGGCGATTATCAGGCAGCTGAGCAGGCATGAATCCTGCGGCCCAGCTGGCGATTATCAGGCAGCTGAGCAGGCATGAATCCTGCGGCCCAGCTGGCGATTATCAGGCAGCTGAGCAGGCATGAATCCTGCGGCCCAGCTGGCGATTATCAGGCAGCTGAGCAGGCATGAATCCTGCGGCCCAGCTGGCGATTATCAGGCAGCTGAGCAGGCGCTGATCCCGCACCTCAGCAGGCACTGATCACGTGCCTGTCATGCAGTGATCAGGTGACTGAGAGGCGCTGATCATGTGACTGCTCATGTGCTGATCAGGTAGCTCTCCTGCACGGATCATGTGCCTCAGCAGGCAAGAATCAAGCAGCTGAGCAGGCATGAATCCTGCGGCCCAGCTGGCGATTATCAGGCAGCTGAGCAGGCATGAATCCTGCGGCCCAGCTGGCGATTATCAGGCAGCTGAGCAGGCATGAATCCTGCGGCCCAGCTGGCGATTATCAGGCAGCTGAGCAGGCATGAATCCTGCGGCCCAGCTGGCGATTATCAGGCAGCTGAGCAGGCATGAATCCTGCGGCCCAGCTGGCGATTATCAGGCAGCTGAGCAGGCATGAATCCTGCGGCCCAGCTGGCGATTATCAGGCAGCTGAGCAGGCATGAATCCTGCGGCCCAGCTGGCGATTATCAGGCAGCTGAGCAGGCATGAATCCTGCGGCCCAGCTGGCGATTATCAGGCAGCTGAGCAGGCATGAATCCAGCAGCAGGCATGAATCCTGCGGCCCAGCTGGCGATTATCAGGCAGCTGAGCAGGCATGAATCCTGCGGCCCAGCTGGCGATTATCAGGCAGCTGAGCAGGCATGAATCCTGCGGCCCAGCTGGCGATTATCAGGCAGCTGAGCAGGCATGAATCCTGCGGCCCAGCTGGCGATTATCAGGCAGCTGAGCAGGCATGAATCCTGCGGCCCAGCTGGCGATTATCAGGCAGCTGAGCAGGCATGAATCCTGCGGCCCAGCTGGCGATTATCAGGCAGCTGAGCAGGCATGAATCCTGCGGCCCAGCTGGCGATTATCAGGCAGCTGAGCAGGCATGAATCCTGCGGCCCAGCTGGCGATTATCAGGCAGCTGAGCAGGCATGAATCCTGCGGCCCAGCTGGCGATTATCAGGCAGCTGAGCAGGCATGAATCCTGCGGCCCAGCTGGCGATTATCAGGCAGCTGAGCAGGCATGAATCCTGCGGCCCAGCTGGCGATTATCAGGCAGCTGAGCAGGCATGAATCCTGCGGCCCAGCTGGCGATTATCAGGCAGCTGAGCAGGCATGAATCCTGCGGCCCAGCTGGCGATTATCAGGCAGCTGAGCAGGCATGAATCCTGCGGCCCAGCTGGCGATTATCAGGCAGCTGAGCAGGCATGAATCCTGCGGCCCAGCTGGCGATTATCAGGCAGCTGAGCAGGCATGAATCCTGCGGCCCAGCTGGCGATTATCAGGCAGCTGAGCAGGCATGAATCCTGCGGCCCAGCTGGCGATTATCAGGCAGCTGAGCAGGCATGAATCCTGCGGCCCAGCTGGCGATTATCAGGCAGCTGAGCAGGCATGAATCCTGCGGCCCAGCTGGCGATTATCAGGCAGCTGAGCAGGCATGAATCCTGCGGCCCAGCTGGCGATTATCAGGCAGCTGAGCAGGCATGAATCCTGCGGCCCAGCTGGCGATTATCAGGCAGCTGAGCAGGCATGAATCCTGCGGCCCAGCTGGCGATTATCAGGCAGCTGAGCAGGCATGAATCCTGCGGCCCAGCTGGCGATTATCAGGCAGCTGAGCAGGCATGAATCCTGCGGCCCAGCTGGCGATTATCAGGCAGCTGAGCAGGCATGAATCCTGCGGCCCAGCTGGCGATTATCAGGCAGCTGAGCAGGCATGAATCCTGCGGCCCAGCTGGCGATTATCAGGCAGCTGAGCAGGCATGAATCCTGCGGCCCAGCTGGCGATTATCAGGCAGCTGAGCAGGCATGAATCCTGCGGCCCAGCTGGCGATTATCAGGCAGCTGAGCAGGCATGAATCCTGCGGCCCAGCTGGCGATTATCAGGCAGCTGAGCAGGCATGAATCCTGCGGCCCAGCTGGCGATTATCAGGCAGCTGAGCAGGCATGAATCCTGCGGCCCAGCTGGCGATTATCAGGCAGCTGAGCAGGCATGAATCCTGCGGCCCAGCTGGCGATTATCAGGCAGCTGAGCAGGCATGAATCCTGCGGCCCAGCTGGCGATTATCAGGCAGCTGAGCAGGCATGAATCCTGCGGCCCAGCTGGCGATTATCAGGCAGCTGAGCAGGCATGAATCCTGCGGCCCAGCTGGCGATTATCAGGCAGCTGAGCAGGCATGAATCCTGCGGCCCAGCTGGCGATTATCAGGCAGCTGAGCAGGCATGAATCCTGCGGCCCAGCTGGCGATTATCAGGCAGCTGAGCAGGCATGAATCCTGCGGCCCAGCTGGCGATTATCAGGCAGCTGAGCAGGCGCTGATCCCGCACCTCAGCAGGCACTGATCACGTGCCTGTCATGCAGTGATCAGGTGACTGAGAGGCGCTGATCATGTGACTGCTCATGTGCTGATCAGGTAGCTCTCCTGCACGGATCATGTGCCTCAGCAGGCAAGAATCAAGCAGCTGAGCAGGCATGAATCCTGCGGCCCAGCTGGCGATTATCAGGCAGCTGAGCAGGCATGAATCCTGCGGCCCAGCTGGCGATTATCAGGCAGCTGAGCAGGCATGAATCCTGCGGCCCAGCTGGCGATTATCAGGCAGCTGAGCAGGCATGAATCCTGCGGCCCAGCTGGCGATTATCAGGCAGCTGAGCAGGCATGAATCCTGCGGCCCAGCTGGCGATTATCAGGCAGCTGAGCAGGCATGAATCCTGCGGCCCAGCTGGCGATTATCAGGCAGCTGAGCAGGCATGAATCCTGCGGCCCAGCTGGCGATTATCAGGCAGCTGAGCAGGCATGAATCCTGCGGCCCAGCTGGCGATTATCAGGCAGCTGAGCAGGCATGAATCCTGCGGCCCAGCTGGCGATTATCAGGCAGCTGAGCAGGCATGAATCCTGCGGCCCAGCTGGCGATTATCAGGCAGCTGAGCAGGCATGAATCCTGCGGCCCAGCTGGCGATTATCAGGCAGCTGAGCAGGCATGAATCCTGCGGCCCAGCTGGCGATTATCAGGCAGCTGAGCAGGCATGAATCCTGCGGCCCAGCTGGCGATTATCAGGCAGCTGAGCAGGCATGAATCCTGCGGCCCAGCTGGCGATTATCAGGCAGCTGAGCAGGCATGAATCCTGCGGCCCAGCTGGCGATTATCAGGCAGCTGAGCAGGCATGAATCCTGCGGCCCAGCTGGCGATTATCAGGCAGCTGAGCAGGCATGAATCCTGCGGCCCAGCTGGCGATTATCAGGCAGCTGAGCAGGCATGAATCCTGCGGCCCAGCTGGCGATTATCAGGCAGCTGAGCAGGCGCTGATCCCGCACCTCAGCAGGCACTGATCACGTGCCTGTCATGCAGTGATCAGGTGACTGAGAGGCGCTGATCATGTGACTGCTCATGTGCTGATCAGGTAGCTCTCCTGCACGGATCATGTGCCTCAGCAGGCAAGAATCAAGCAGCTGAGCAGGCATGAATCCTGCGGCCCAGCTGGCGATTATCAGGCAGCTGAGCAGGCATGAATCCTGCGGCCCAGCTGGCGATTATCAGGCAGCTGAGCAGGCATGAATCCTGCGGCCCAGCTGGCGATTATCAGGCAGCTGAGCAGGCATGAATCCTGCGGCCCAGCTGGCGATTATCAGGCAGCTGAGCAGGCATGAATCCTGCGGCCCAGCTGGCGATTATCAGGCAGCTGAGCAGGCATGAATCCTGCGGCCCAGCTGGCGATTATCAGGCAGCTGAGCAGGCATGAATCCTGCGGCCCAGCTGGCGATTATCAGGCAGCTGAGCAGGCATGAATCCTGCGGCCCAGCTGGCGATTATCAGGCAGCTGAGCAGGCATGAATCCTGCGGCCCAGCTGGCGATTATCAGGCAGCTGAGCAGGCATGAATCCTGCGGCCCAGCTGGCGATTATCAGGCAGCTGAGCAGGCATGAATCCTGCGGCCCAGCTGGCGATTATCAGGCAGCTGAGCAGGCATGAATCCTGCGGCCCAGCTGGCGATTATCAGGCAGCTGAGCAGGCATGAATCCTGCGGCCCAGCTGGCGATTATCAGGCAGCTGAGCAGGCATGAATCCTGCGGCCCAGCTGGCGATTATCAGGCAGCTGAGCAGGCATGAATCCTGCGGCCCAGCTGGCGATTATCAGGCAGCTGAGCAGGCGCTGATCCCGCACCTCAGCAGGCACTGATCACGTGCCTGTCATGCAGTGATCAGGTGACTGAGAGGCGCTGATCATGTGACTGCTCATGTGCTGATCAGGTAGCTCTCCTGATCATGTGCCTCAGCAGGCAAGAATCAAGCAGCTGAGCAGGCATGAATCCTGCGGCCCAGCTGGCGATTATCAGGCAGCTGAGCAGGCATGAATCCTGCGGCCCAGCTGGCGATTATCAGGCAGCTGAGCAGGCATGAATCCTGCGGCCCAGCTGGCGATTATCAGGCAGCTGAGCAGGCATGAATCCTGCGGCCCAGCTGGCGATTATCAGGCAGCTGAGCAGGCATGAATCCTGCGGCCCAGCTGGCGATTATCAGGCAGCTGAGCAGGCGCTGATCCCGCACCTCAGCAGGCACTGATCACGTGCCTGTCATGCAGTGATCAGGTGACTGAGAGGCGCTGATCATGTGACTGCTCATGTGCTGATCAGGTAGCTCTCCTGCACGGATCATGTGCCTCAGCAGGCAAGAATCAAGCAGCTGAGCAGGCATGAATCCTGCGGCCCAGCTGGCGATTATCAGGCAGCTGAGCAGGCATGAATCCTGCGGCCCAGCTGGCGATTATCAGGCAGCTGAGCAGGCATGAATCCTGCGGCCCAGCTGGCGATTATCAGGCAGCTGAGCAGGCATGAATCCTGCGGCCCAGCTGGCGATTATCAGGCAGCTGAGCAGGCATGAATCCTGCGGCCCAGCTGGCGATTATCAGGCAGCTGAGCAGGCATGAATCCTGCGGCCCAGCTGGCGATTATCAGGCAGCTGAGCAGGCATGAATCCTGCGGCCCAGCTGGCGATTATCAGGCAGCTGAGCAGGCATGAATCCTGCGGCCCAGCTGGCGATTATCAGGCAGCTGAGCAGGCATGAATCCTGCGGCCCAGCTGGCGATTATCAGGCAGCTGAGCAGGCATGAATCCTGCGGCCCAGCTGGCGATTATCAGGCAGCTGAGCAGGCATGAATCCTGCGGCCCAGCTGGCGATTATCAGGCAGCTGAGCAGGCATGAATCCTGCGGCCCAGCTGGCGATTATCAGGCAGCTGAGCAGGCATGAATCCTGCGGCCCAGCTGGCGATTATCAGGCAGCTGAGCAGGCATGAATCCTGCGGCCCAGCTGGCGATTATCAGGCAGCTGAGCAGGCATGAATCCTGCGGCCCAGCTGGCGATTATCAGGCAGCTGAGCAGGCGCTGATCCCGCACCTCAGCAGGCACTGATCACGTGCCTGTCATGCAGTGATCAGGTGACTGAGAGGCGCTGATCATGTGACTGCTCATGTGCTGATCAGGTAGCTCTCCTGCACGGATCATGTGCCTCAGCAGGCAAGAATCAAGCAGCTGAGCAGGCATGAATCCTGCGGCCCAGCTGGCGATTATCAGGCAGCTGAGCAGGCATGAATCCTGCGGCCCAGCTGGCGATTATCAGGCAGCTGAGCAGGCATGAATCCTGCGGCCCAGCTGGCGATTATCAGGCAGCTGAGCAGGCATGAATCCTGCGGCCCAGCTGGCGATTATCAGGCAGCTGAGCAGGCATGAATCCTGCGGCCCAGCTGGCGATTATCAGGCAGCTGAGCAGGCATGAATCCTGCGGCCCAGCTGGCGATTATCAGGCAGCTGAGCAGGCATGAATCCTGCGGCCCAGCTGGCGATTATCAGGCAGCTGAGCAGGCATGAATCCTGCGGCCCAGCTGGCGATTATCAGGCAGCTGAGCAGGCATGAATCCTGCGGCCCAGCTGGCGATTATCAGGCAGCTGAGCAGGCATGAATCCTGCGGCCCAGCTGGCGATTATCAGGCAGCTGAGCAGGCATGAATCCTGCGGCCCAGCTGGCGATTATCAGGCAGCTGAGCAGGCATGAATCCTGCGGCCCAGCTGGCGATTATCAGGCAGCTGAGCAGGCATGAATCCTGCGGCCCAGCTGGCGATTATCAGGCAGCTGAGCAGGCATGAATCCTGCGGCCCAGCTGGCGATTATCAGGCAGCTGAGCAGGCATGAATCCTGCGGCCCAGCTGGCGATTATCAGGCAGCTGAGCAGGCATGAATCCTGCGGCCCAGCTGGCGATTATCAGGCAGCTGAGCAGGCATGAATCCTGCGGCCCAGCTGGCGATTATCAGGCAGCTGAGCAGGCATGAATCCTGCGGCCCAGCTGGCGATTATCAGGCAGCTGAGCAGGCATGAATCCTGCGGCCCAGCTGGCGATTATCAGGCAGCTGAGCAGGCATGAATCCTGCGGCCCAGCTGGCGATTATCAGGCAGCTGAGCAGGCATGAATCCTGCGGCCCAGCTGGCGATTATCAGGCAGCTGAGCAGGCATGAATCCTGCGGCCCAGCTGGCGATTATCAGGCAGCTGAGCAGGCATGAATCCTGCGGCCCAGCTGGCGATTATCAGGCAGCTGAGCAGGCATGAATCCTGCGGCCCAGCTGGCGATTATCAGGCAGCTGAGCAGGCATGAATCCTGCGGCCCAGCTGGCGATTATCAGGCAGCTGAGCAGGCATGAATCCTGCGGCCCAGCTGGCGATTATCAGGCAGCTGAGCAGGCATGAATCCTGCGGCCCAGCTGGCGATTATCAGGCAGCTGAGCAGGCATGAATCCTGCGGCCCAGCTGGCGATTATCAGGCAGCTGAGCAGGCATGAATCCTGCGGCCCAGCTGGCGATTATCAGGCAGCTGAGCAGGCATGAATCCTGCGGCCCAGCTGGCGATTATCAGGCAGCTGAGCAGGCATGAATCCTGCGGCCCAGCTGGCGATTATCAGGCAGCTGAGCAGGCATGAATCCTGCGGCCCAGCTGGCGATTATCAGGCAGCTGAGCAGGCATGAATCCTGCGGCCCAGCTGGCGATTATCAGGCAGCTGAGCAGGCATGAATCCTGCGGCCCAGCTGGCGATTATCAGGCAGCTGAGCAGGCATGAATCCTGCGGCCCAGCTGGCGATTATCAGGCAGCTGAGCAGGCATGAATCCTGCGGCCCAGCTGGCGATTATCAGGCAGCTGAGCAGGCATGAATCCTGCGGCCCAGCTGGCGATTATCAGGCAGCTGAGCAGGCGCTGATCCCGCACCTCAGCAGGCACTGATCACGTGCCTGTCATGCAGTGATCAGGTGACTGAGAGGCGCTGATCATGTGACTGCTCATGTGCTGATCAGGTAGCTCTCCTGCACGGATCATGTGCCTCAGCAGGCAAGAATCAAGCAGCTGAGCAGGCATGAATCCTGCGGCCCAGCTGGCGATTATCAGGCAGCTGAGCAGGCATGAATCCTGCGGCCCAGCTGGCGATTATCAGGCAGCTGAGCAGGCATGAATCCTGCGGCCCAGCTGGCGATTATCAGGCAGCTGAGCAGGCATGAATCCTGCGGCCCAGCTGGCGATTATCAGGCAGCTGAGCAGGCATGAATCCTGCGGCCCAGCTGGCGATTATCAGGCAGCTGAGCAGGCATGAATCCTGCGGCCCAGCTGGCGATTATCAGGCAGCTGAGCAGGCATGAATCCTGCGGCCCAGCTGGCGATTATCAGGCAGCTGAGCAGGCATGAATCCTGCGGCCCAGCTGGCGATTATCAGGCAGCTGAGCAGGCATGAATCCTGCGGCCCAGCTGGCGATTATCAGGCAGCTGAGCAGGCATGAATCCTGCGGCCCAGCTGGCGATTATCAGGCAGCTGAGCAGGCATGAATCCTGCGGCCCAGCTGGCGATTATCAGGCAGCTGAGCAGGCATGAATCCTGCGGCCCAGCTGGCGATTATCAGGCAGCTGAGCAGGCATGAATCCTGCGGCCCAGCTGGCGATTATCAGGCAGCTGAGCAGGCATGAATCCTGCGGCCCAGCTGGCGATTATCAGGCAGCTGAGCAGGCATGAATCCTGCGGCCCAGCTGGCGATTATCAGGCAGCTGAGCAGGCATGAATCCTGCGGCCCAGCTGGCGATTATCAGGCAGCTGAGCAGGCATGAATCCTGCGGCCCAGCTGGCGATTATCAGGCAGCTGAGCAGGCATGAATCCTGCGGCCCAGCTGGCGATTATCAGGCAGCTGAGCAGGCATGAATCCTGCGGCCCAGCTGGCGATTATCAGGCAGCTGAGCAGGCATGAATCCTGCGGCCCAGCTGGCGATTATCAGGCAGCTGAGCAGGCATGAATCCTGCGGCCCAGCTGGCGATTATCAGGCAGCTGAGCAGGCATGAATCCTGCGGCCCAGCTGGCGATTATCAGGCAGCTGAGCAGGCATGAATCCTGCGGCCCAGCTGGCGATTATCAGGCAGCTGAGCAGGCATGAATCCTGCGGCCCAGCTGGCGATTATCAGGCAGCTGAGCAGGCATGAATCCTGCGGCCCAGCTGGCGATTATCAGGCAGCTGAGCAGGCATGAATCCTGCGGCCCAGCTGGCGATTATCAGGCAGCTGAGCAGGCATGAATCCTGCGGCCCAGCTGGCGATTATCAGGCAGCTGAGCAGGCATGAATCCTGCGGCCCAGCTGGCGATTATCAGGCAGCTGAGCAGGCATGAATCCTGCGGCCCAGCTGGCGATTATCAGGCAGCTGAGCAGGCGCTGATCCCGCACCTCAGCAGGCACTGATCACGTGCCTGTCATGCAGTGATCAGGTGACTGAGAGGCGCTGATCATGTGACTGCTCATGTGCTGATCAGGCAGCTCTCCTGCACGGATCATGTGCCTCAGCAGGCAAGAATCAGGCAGCTGAGCAGGCATGAATCCTGCGGCCCAGCTGGCGATTATCAGGCAGCTGAGCAGGCATGAATCCTGCGGCCCAGCTGGCGATTATCAGGCAGCTGAGCAGGCATGAATCCTGCGGCCCAGCTGGCGATTATCAGGCAGCTGAGCAGGCATGAATCCTGCGGCCCAGCTGGCGATTATCAGGCAGCTGAGCAGGCATGAATCCTGCGGCCCAGCTGGCGATTATCAGGCAGCTGAGCAGGCATGAATCCTGCGGCCCAGCTGGCGATTATCAGGCAGCTGAGCAGGCATGAATCCTGCGGCCCAGCTGGCGATTATCAGGCAGCTGAGCAGGCATGAATCCTGCGGCCCAGCTGGCGATTATCAGGCAGCTGAGCAGGCATGAATCCTGCGGCCCAGCTGGCGATTATCAGGCAGCTGAGCAGGCATGAATCCTGCGGCCCAGCTGGCGATTATCAGGCAGCTGAGCAGGCATGAATCCTGCGGCCCAGCTGGCGATTATCAGGCAGCTGAGCAGGCATGAATCCTGCGGCCCAGCTGGCGATTATCAGGCAGCTGAGCAGGCATGAATCCTGCGGCCCAGCTGGCGATTATCAGGCAGCTGAGCAGGCATGAATCCTGCGGCCCAGCTGGCGATTATCAGGCAGCTGAGCAGGCATGAATCCTGCGGCCCAGCTGGCGATTATCAGGCAGCTGAGCAGGCATGAATCCTGCGGCCCAGCTGGCGATTATCAGGCAGCTGAGCAGGCATGAATCCTGCGGCCCAGCTGGCGATTATCAGGCAGCTGAGCAGGCGCTGATCCCGCACCTCAGCAGGCACTGATCACGTGCCTGTCATGCAGTGATCAGGTGACTGAGAGGCGCTGATCATGTGACTGCTCATGTGCTGATCAGGTAGCTCTCCTGCACGGATCATGTGCCTCAGCAGGCAAGAATCAAGCAGCTGAGCAGGCATGAATCCTGCGGCCCAGCTGGCGATTATCAGGCAGCTGAGCAGGCATGAATCCTGCGGCCCAGCTGGCGATTATCAGGCAGCTGAGCAGGCATGAATCCTGCGGCCCAGCTGGCGATTATCAGGCAGCTGAGCAGGCATGAATCCTGCGGCCCAGCTGGCGATTATCAGGCAGCTGAGCAGGCATGAATCCTGCGGCCCAGCTGGCGATTATCAGGCAGCTGAGCAGGCATGAATCCTGCGGCCCAGCTGGCGATTATCAGGCAGCTGAGCAGGCATGAATCCTGCGGCCCAGCTGGCGATTATCAGGCAGCTGAGCAGGCATGAATCCTGCGGCCCAGCTGGCGATTATCAGGCAGCTGAGCAGGCATGAATCCTGCGGCCCAGCTGGCGATTATCAGGCAGCTGAGCAGGCATGAATCCTGCGGCCCAGCTGGCGATTATCAGGCAGCTGAGCAGGCATGAATCCTGCGGCCCAGCTGGCGATTATCAGGCAGCTGAGCAGGCATGAATCCTGCGGCCCAGCTGGCGATTATCAGGCAGCTGAGCAGGCATGAATCCTGCGGCCCAGCTGGCGATTATCAGGCAGCTGAGCAGGCATGAATCCTGCGGCCCAGCTGGCGATTATCAGGCAGCTGAGCAGGCATGATCCCGCACCTCAGCAGGCACTGATCACGTGCCTGTCATGCAGTGATCAGGTGACTGAGAGGCGCTGATCATGTGACTGCTCATGTGCTGATCAGGTAGCTCTCCTGCACGGATCATGTGCCTCAGCAGGCAAGAATCAGGCAGCTGAGCAGGCATGAATCCTGCGGCCCAGCTGGCGATTATCAGGCAGCTGAGCAGGCATGAATCCTGCGGCCCAGCTGGCGATTATCAGGCAGCTGAGCAGGCATGAATCCTGCGGCCCAGCTGGCGATTATCAGGCAGCTGAGCAGGCATGAATCCTGCGGCCCAGCTGGCGATTATCAGGCAGCTGAGCAGGCATGAATCCTGCGGCCCAGCTGGCGATTATCAGGCAGCTGAGCAGGCGCTGATCCCGCACCTCAGCAGGCACTGATCACGTGCCTGTCATGCAGTGATCAGGTGACTGAGAGGCGCTGATCATGTGACTGCTCATGTGCTGATCAGGTAGCTCTCCTGCACGGATCATGTGCCTCAGCAGGCAAGAATCAAGCAGCTGAGCAGGCATGAATCCTGCGGCCCAGCTGGCGATTATCAGGCAGCTGAGCAGGCATGAATCCTGCGGCCCAGCTGGCGATTATCAGGCAGCTGAGCAGGCATGAATCCTGCGGCCCAGCTGGCGATTATCAGGCAGCTGAGCAGGCATGAATCCTGCGGCCCAGCTGGCGATTATCAGGCAGCTGAGCAGGCATGAATCCTGCGGCCCAGCTGGCGATTATCAGGCAGCTGAGCAGGCATGAATCCTGCGGCCCAGCTGGCGATTATCAGGCAGCTGAGCAGGCATGAATCCTGCGGCCCAGCTGGCGATTATCAGGCAGCTGAGCAGGCATGAATCCTGCGGCCCAGCTGGCGATTATCAGGCAGCTGAGCAGGCATGAATCCTGCGGCCCAGCTGGCGATTATCAGGCAGCTGAGCAGGCATGAATCCTGCGGCCCAGCTGGCGATTATCAGGCAGCTGAGCAGGCATGAATCCTGCGGCCCAGCTGGCGATTATCAGGCAGCTGAGCAGGCATGAATCCTGCGGCCCAGCTGGCGATTATCAGGCAGCTGAGCAGGCATGAATCCTGCGGCCCAGCTGGCGATTATCAGGCAGCTGAGCAGGCATGAATCCTGCGGCCCAGCTGGCGATTATCAGGCAGCTGAGCAGGCATGAATCCTGCGGCCCAGCTGGCGATTATCAGGCAGCTGAGCAGGCGCTGATCCCGCACCTCAGCAGGCACTGATCACGTGCCTGTCATGCAGTGATCAGGTGACTGAGAGGCGCTGATCATGTGACTGCTCATGTGCTGATCAGGTAGCTCTCCTGCACGGATCATGTGCCTCAGCAGGCAAGAATCAAGCAGCTGAGCAGGCATGAATCCTGCGGCCCAGCTGGCGATTATCAGGCAGCTGAGCAGGCATGAATCCTGCGGCCCAGCTGGCGATTATCAGGCAGCTGAGCAGGCATGAATCCTGCGGCCCAGCTGGCGATTATCAGGCAGCTGAGCAGGCATGAATCCTGCGGCCCAGCTGGCGATTATCAGGCAGCTGAGCAGGCATGAATCCTGCGGCCCAGCTGGCGATTATCAGGCAGCTGAGCAGGCATGAATCCTGCGGCCCAGCTGGCGATTATCAGGCAGCTGAGCAGGCATGAATCCTGCGGCCCAGCTGGCGATTATCAGGCAGCTGAGCAGGCATGAATCCTGCGGCCCAGCTGGCGATTATCAGGCAGCTGAGCAGGCATGAATCCTGCGGCCCAGCTGGCGATTATCAGGCAGCTGAGCAGGCATGAATCCTGCGGCCCAGCTGGCGATTATCAGGCAGCTGAGCAGGCATGAATCCTGCGGCCCAGCTGGCGATTATCAGGCAGCTGAGCAGGCATGAATCCTGCGGCCCAGCTGGCGATTATCAGGCAGCTGAGCAGGCATGAATCCTGCGGCCCAGCTGGCGATTATCAGGCAGCTGAGCAGGCATGAATCCTGCGGCCCAGCTGGCGATTATCAGGCAGCTGAGCAGGCATGAATCCTGCGGCCCAGCTGGCGATTATCAGGCAGCTGAGCAGGCATGAATCCTGCGGCCCAGCTGGCGATTATCAGGCAGCTGAGCAGGCATGAATCCTGCGGCCCAGCTGGCGATTATCAGGCAGCTGAGCAGGCATGAATCCTGCGGCCCAGCTGGCGATTATCAGGCAGCTGAGCAGGCATGAATCCTGCGGCCCAGCTGGCGATTATCAGGCAGCTGAGCAGGCATGAATCCTGCGGCCCAGCTGGCGATTATCAGGCAGCTGAGCAGGCATGAATCCTGCGGCCCAGCTGGCGATTATCAGGCAGCTGAGCAGGCATGAATCCTGCGGCCCAGCTGGCGATTATCAGGCAGCTGAGCAGGCATGAATCCTGCGGCCCAGCTGGCGATTATCAGGCAGCTGAGCAGGCATGAATCCTGCGGCCCAGCTGGCGATTATCAGGCAGCTGAGCAGGCATGAATCCTGCGGCCCAGCTGGCGATTATCAGGCAGCTGAGCAGGCATGAATCCTGCGGCCCAGCTGGCGATTATCAGGCAGCTGAGCAGGCATGAATCCTGCGGCCCAGCTGGCGATTATCAGGCAGCTGAGCAGGCATGAATCCTGCGGCCCAGCTGGCGATTATCAGGCAGCTGAGCAGGCATGAATCCTGCGGCCCAGCTGGCGATTATCAGGCAGCTGAGCAGGCATGAATCCTGCGGCCCAGCTGGCGATTATCAGGCAGCTGAGCAGGCATGAATCCTGCGGCCCAGCTGGCGATTATCAGGCAGCTGAGCAGGCATGAATCCTGCGGCCCAGCTGGCGGTTATCAGGCAGCTGAGCAGGCATGAATCCTGCGGCCCAGCTGGCGATTATCAGGCAGCTGAGCAGGCATGAATCCTGCGGCCCAGCTGGCGATTATCAGGCAGCTGAGCAGGCATGAATCCTGCGGCCCAGCTGGCGATTATCAGGCAGCTGAGCAGGCATGAATCCTGCGGCCCAGCTGGCGATTATCAGGCAGCTGAGCAGGCATGAATCCTGCGGCCCAGCTGGCGATTATCAGGCAGCTGAGCAGGCGCTGATCCCGCACCTCAGCAGGCACTGATCACGTGCCTGTCATGCAGTGATCAGGTGACTGAGAGGCGCTGATCATGTGACTGCTCATGTGCTGATCAGGTAGCTCTCCTGCACGGATCATGTGCCTCAGCAGGCAAGAATCAAGCAGCTGAGCAGGCATGAATCCTGCGGCCCAGCTGGCGATTATCAGGCAGCTGAGCAGGCATGAATCCTGCGGCCCAGCTGGCGATTATCAGGCAGCTGAGCAGGCATGAATCCTGCGGCCCAGCTGGCGATTATCAGGCAGCTGAGCAGGCATGAATCCTGCGGCCCAGCTGGCGATTATCAGGCAGCTGAGCAGGCATGAATCCTGCGGCCCAGCTGGCGATTATCAGGCAGCTGAGCAGGCATGAATCCTGCGGCCCAGCTGGCGATTATCAGGCAGCTGAGCAGGCATGAATCCTGCGGCCCAGCTGGCGATTATCAGGCAGCTGAGCAGGCATGAATCCTGCGGCCCAGCTGGCGATTATCAGGCAGCTGAGCAGGCATGAATCCTGCGGCCCAGCTGGCGATTATCAGGCAGCTGAGCAGGCATGAATCCTGCGGCCCAGCTGGCGATTATCAGGCAGCTGAGCAGGCATGAATCCTGCGGCCCAGCTGGCGATTATCAGGCAGCTGAGCAGGCATGAATCCTGCGGCCCAGCTGGCGATTATCAGGCAGCTGAGCAGGCATGAATCCTGCGGCCCAGCTGGCGATTATCAGGCAGCTGAGCAGGCATGAATCCTGCGGCCCAGCTGGCGATTATCAGGCAGCTGAGCAGGCATGAATCCTGCGGCCCAGCTGGCGATTATCAGGCAGCTGAGCAGGCATGAATCCTGCGGCCCAGCTGGCGATTATCAGGCAGCTGAGCAGGCATGAATCCTGCGGCCCAGCTGGCGATTATCAGGCAGCTGAGCAGGCATGAATCCTGCGGCCCAGCTGGCGATTATCAGGCAGCTGAGCAGGCGCTGATCCCGCACCTCAGCAGGCACTGATCACGTGCCTGTCATGCAGTGATCAGGTGACTGAGAGGCGCTGATCATGTGACTGCTCATGTGCTGATCAGGTAGCTCTCCTGCACGGATCATGTGCCTCAGCAGGCAAGAATCAAGCAGCTGAGCAGGCATGAATCCTGCGGCCCAGCTGGCGATTATCAGGCAGCTGAGCAGGCATGAATCCTGCGGCCCAGCTGGCGATTATCAGGCAGCTGAGCAGGCATGAATCCTGCGGCCCAGCTGGCGATTATCAGGCAGCTGAGCAGGCATGAATCCTGCGGCCCAGCTGGCGATTATCAGGCAGCTGAGCAGGCATGAATCCTGCGGCCCAGCTGGCGATTATCAGGCAGCTGAGCAGGCATGAATCCTGCGGCCCAGCTGGCGATTATCAGGCAGCTGAGCAGGCATGAATCCTGCGGCCCAGCTGGCGATTATCAGGCAGCTGAGCAGGCATGAATCCTGCGGCCCAGCTGGCGATTATCAGGCAGCTGAGCAGGCATGAATCCTGCGGCCCAGCTGGCGATTATCAGGCAGCTGAGCAGGCATGAATCCTGCGGCCCAGCTGGCGATTATCAGGCAGCTGAGCAGGCATGAATCCTGCGGCCCAGCTGGCGATTATCAGGCAGCTGAGCAGGCATGAATCCTGCGGCCCAGCTGGCGATTATCAGGCAGCTGAGCAGGCATGAATCCTGCGGCCCAGCTGGCGATTATCAGGCAGCTGAGCAGGCATGAATCCTGCGGCCCAGCTGGCGATTATCAGGCAGCTGAGCAGGCATGAATCCTGCGGCCCAGCTGGCGATTATCAGGCAGCTGAGCAGGCGCTGATCCCGCACCTCAGCAGGCACTGATCACGTGCCTGTCATGCAGTGATCAGGTGACTGAGAGGCGCTGATCATGTGACTGCTCATGTGCTGATCAGGTAGCTCTCCTGCACGGATCATGTGCCTCAGCAGGCAAGAATCAAGCAGCTGAGCAGGCATGAATCCTGCGGCCCAGCTGGCGATTATCAGGCAGCTGAGCAGGCATGAATCCTGCGGCCCAGCTGGCGATTATCAGGCAGCTGAGCAGGCATGAATCCTGCGGCCCAGCTGGCGATTATCAGGCAGCTGAGCAGGCATGAATCCTGCGGCCCAGCTGGCGATTATCAGGCAGCTGAGCAGGCATGAATCCTGCGGCCCAGCTGGCGATTATCAGGCAGCTGAGCAGGCATGAATCCTGCGGCCCAGCTGGCGATTATCAGGCAGCTGAGCAGGCATGAATCCTGCGGCCCAGCTGGCGATTATCAGGCAGCTGAGCAGGCATGAATCCTGCGGCCCAGCTGGCGATTATCAGGCAGCTGAGCAGGCATGAATCCTGCGGCCCAGCTGGCGATTATCAGGCAGCTGAGCAGGCATGAATCCTGCGGCCCAGCTGGCGATTATCAGGCAGCTGAGCAGGCATGAATCCTGCGGCCCAGCTGGCGATTATCAGGCAGCTGAGCAGGCATGAATCCTGCGGCCCAGCTGGCGATTATCAGGCAGCTGAGCAGGCATGAATCCTGCGGCCCAGCTGGCGATTATCAGGCAGCTGAGCAGGCATGAATCCTGCGGCCCAGCTGGCGATTATCAGGCAGCTGAGCAGGCATGAATCCTGCGGCCCAGCTGGCGATTATCAGGCAGCTGAGCAGGCATGAATCCTGCGGCCCAGCTGGCGATTATCAGGCAGCTGAGCAGGCATGAATCCTGCGGCCCAGCTGGCGATTATCAGGCAGCTGAGCAGGCATGAATCCTGCGGCCCAGCTGGCGATTATCAGGCAGCTGAGCAGGCATGAATCCTGCGGCCCAGCTGGCGATTATCAGGCAGCTGAGCAGGCATGAATCCTGCGGCCCAGCTGGCGATTATCAGGCAGCTGAGCAGGCATGAATCCTGCGGCCCAGCTGGCGATTATCAGGCAGCTGAGCAGGCATGAATCCTGCGGCCCAGCTGGCGATTATCAGGCAGCTGAGCAGGCGCTGATCCCGCACCTCAGCAGGCACTGATCACGTGCCTGTCATGCAGTGATCAGGTGACTGAGAGGCGCTGATCATGTGACTGCTCATGTGCTGATCAGGTAGCTCTCCTGCACGGATCATGTGCCTCAGCAGGCAAGAATCAGGCAGCTGAGCAGGCATGAATCCTGCGGCCCAGCTGGCGATTATCAGGCAGCTGAGCAGGCATGAATCCTGCGGCCCAGCTGGCGATTATCAGGCAGCTGAGCAGGCATGAATCCTGCGGCCCAGCTGGCGATTATCAGGCAGCTGAGCAGGCATGAATCCTGCGGCCCAGCTGGCGATTATCAGGCAGCTGAGCAGGCATGAATCCTGCGGCCCAGCTGGCGATTATCAGGCAGCTGAGCAGGCATGAATCCTGCGGCCCAGCTGGCGATTATCAGGCAGCTGAGCAGGCGCTGATCCCGCACCTCAGCAGGCACTGATCACGTGCCTGTCATGCAGTGATCAGGTGACTGAGAGGCGCTGATCATGTGACTGCTCATGTGCTGATCAGGTAGCTCTCCTGCACGGATCATGTGCCTCAGCAGGCAAGAATCAAGCAGCTGAGCAGGCATGAATCCTGCGGCCCAGCTGGCGATTATCAGGCAGCTGAGCAGGCATGAATCCTGCGGCCCAGCTGGCGATTATCAGGCAGCTGAGCAGGCATGAATCCTGCGGCCCAGCTGGCGATTATCAGGCAGCTGAGCAGGCATGAATCCTGCGGCCCAGCTGGCGATTATCAGGCAGCTGAGCAGGCATGAATCCTGCGGCCCAGCTGGCGATTATCAGGCAGCTGAGCAGGCATGAATCCTGCGGCCCAGCTGGCGATTATCAGGCAGCTGAGCAGGCATGAATCCTGCGGCCCAGCTGGCGATTATCAGGCAGCTGAGCAGGCATGAATCCTGCGGCCCAGCTGGCGATTATCAGGCAGCTGAGCAGGCATGAATCCTGCGGCCCAGCTGGCGATTATCAGGCAGCTGAGCAGGCATGAATCCTGCGGCCCAGCTGGCGATTATCAGGCAGCTGAGCAGGCATGAATCCTGCGGCCCAGCTGGCGATTATCAGGCAGCTGAGCAGGCATGAATCCTGCGGCCCAGCTGGCGATTATCAGGCAGCTGAGCAGGCATGAATCCTGCGGCCCAGCTGGCGATTATCAGGCAGCTGAGCAGGCATGAATCCTGCGGCCCAGCTGGCGATTATCAGGCAGCTGAGCAGGCATGAATCCTGCGGCCCAGCTGGCGATTATCAGGCAGCTGAGCAGGCATGAATCCTGCGGCCCAGCTGGCGATTATCAGGCAGCTGAGCAGGCATGAATCCTGCGGCCCAGCTGGCGATTATCAGGCAGCTGAGCAGGCATGAATCCTGCGGCCCAGCTGGCGATTATCAGGCAGCTGAGCAGGCATGAATCCTGCGGCCCAGCTGGCGATTATCAGGCAGCTGAGCAGGCATGAATCCTGCGGCCCAGCTGGCGATTATCAGGCAGCTGAGCAGGCATGAATCCTGCGGCCCAGCTGGCGATTATCAGGCAGCTGAGCAGGCATGAATCCTGCGGCCCAGCTGGCGATTATCAGGCAGCTGAGCAGGCATGAATCCTGCGGCCCAGCTGGCGATTATCAGGCAGCTGAGCAGGCATGAATCCTGCGGCCCAGCTGGCGATTATCAGGCAGCTGAGCAGGCATGAATCCTGCGGCCCAGCTGGCGATTATCAGGCAGCTGAGCAGGCATGAATCCTGCGGCCCAGCTGGCGATTATCAGGCAGCTGAGCAGGCATGAATCCTGCGGCCCAGCTGGCGATTATCAGGCAGCTGAGCAGGCATGAATCCTGCGGCCCAGCTGGCGATTATCAGGCAGCTGAGCAGGCATGAATCCTGCGGCCCAGCTGGCGATTATCAGGCAGCTGAGCAGGCATGAATCCTGCGGCCCAGCTGGCGATTATCAGGCAGCTGAGCAGGCATGAATCCTGCGGCCCAGCTGGCGATTATCAGGCAGCTGAGCAGGCATGAATCCTGCGGCCCAGCTGGCGATTATCAGGCAGCTGAGCAGGCATGAATCCTGCGGCCCAGCTGGCGATTATCAGGCAGCTGAGCAGGCATGAATCCTGCGGCCCAGCTGGCGATTATCAGGCAGCTGAGCAGGCATGAATCCTGCGGCCCAGCTGGCGATTATCAGGCAGCTGAGCAGGCATGAATCCTGCGGCCCAGCTGGCGATTATCAGGCAGCTGAGCAGGCATGAATCCTGCGGCCCAGCTGGCGATTATCAGGCAGCTGAGCAGGCGCTGATCCCGCACCTCAGCAGGCACTGATCACGTGCCTGTCATGCAGTGATCAGGTGACTGAGAGGCGCTGATCATGTGACTGCTCATGTGCTGATCAGGTAGCTCTCCTGCACGGATCATGTGCCTCAGCAGGCAAGAATCAAGCAGCTGAGCAGGCATGAATCCTGCGGCCCAGCTGGCGATTATCAGGCAGCTGAGCAGGCATGAATCCTGCGGCCCAGCTGGCGATTATCAGGCAGCTGAGCAGGCATGAATCCTGCGGCCCAGCTGGCGATTATCAGGCAGCTGAGCAGGCATGAATCCTGCGGCCCAGCTGGCGATTATCAGGCAGCTGAGCAGGCATGAATCCTGCGGCCCAGCTGGCGATTATCAGGCAGCTGAGCAGGCATGAATCCTGCGGCCCAGCTGGCGATTATCAGGCAGCTGAGCAGGCATGAATCCTGCGGCCCAGCTGGCGATTATCAGGCAGCTGAGCAGGCATGAATCCTGCGGCCCAGCTGGCGATTATCAGGCAGCTGAGCAGGCATGAATCCTGCGGCCCAGCTGGCGATTATCAGGCAGCTGAGCAGGCATGAATCCTGCGGCCCAGCTGGCGATTATCAGGCAGCTGAGCAGGCATGAATCCTGCGGCCCAGCTGGCGATTATCAGGCAGCTGAGCAGGCATGAATCCTGCGGCCCAGCTGGCGATTATCAGGCAGCTGAGCAGGCATGAATCCTGCGGCCCAGCTGGCGATTATCAGGCAGCTGAGCAGGCATGAATCCTGCGGCCCAGCTGGCGATTATCAGGCAGCTGAGCAGGCATGAATCCTGCGGCCCAGCTGGCGATTATCAGGCAGCTGAGCAGGCATGAATCCTGCGGCCCAGCTGGCGATTATCAGGCAGCTGAGCAGGCATGAATCCTGCGGCCCAGCTGGCGATTATCAGGCAGCTGAGCAGGCATGAATCCTGCGGCCCAGCTGGCGATTATCAGGCAGCTGAGCAGGCGCTGATCCCGCACCTCAGCAGGCACTGATCACGTGCCTGTCATGCAGTGATCAGGTGACTGAGAGGCGCTGATCATGTGACTGCTCATGTGCTGATCAGGTAGCTCTCCTGCACGGATCATGTGCCTCAGCAGGCAAGAATCAAGCAGCTGAGCAGGCATGAATCCTGCGGCCCAGCTGGCGATTATCAGGCAGCTGAGCAGGCATGAATCCTGCGGCCCAGCTGGCGATTATCAGGCAGCTGAGCAGGCATGAATCCTGCGGCCCAGCTGGCGATTATCAGGCAGCTGAGCAGGCATGAATCCTGCGGCCCAGCTGGCGATTATCAGGCAGCTGAGCAGGCATGAATCCTGCGGCCCAGCTGGCGATTATCAGGCAGCTGAGCAGGCATGAATCCTGCGGCCCAGCTGGCGATTATCAGGCAGCTGAGCAGGCATGAATCCTGCGGCCCAGCTGGCGATTATCAGGCAGCTGAGCAGGCATGAATCCTGCGGCCCAGCTGGCGATTATCAGGCAGCTGAGCAGGCATGAATCCTGCGGCCCAGCTGGCGATTATCAGGCAGCTGAGCAGGCATGAATCCTGCGGCCCAGCTGGCGATTATCAGGCAGCTGAGCAGGCATGAATCCTGCGGCCCAGCTGGCGATTATCAGGCAGCTGAGCAGGCATGAATCCTGCGGCCCAGCTGGCGATTATCAGGCAGCTGAGCAGGCATGAATCCTGCGGCCCAGCTGGCGATTATCAGGCAGCTGAGCAGGCATGAATCCTGCGGCCCAGCTGGCGATTATCAGGCAGCTGAGCAGGCATGAATCCTGCGGCCCAGCTGGCGATTATCAGGCAGCTGAGCAGGCGCTGATCCTGCAGCAGGCACTGATCACGTGCCTGTCATGCAGTGATCAGGTGATGAGAGGCGCTGATCATGTGACTGCTCATGTGCTGATCAGGTAGCTCTCCTGCACGGATCATGTGCCTCAGCAGGCAAGAATCAAGCAGCTGAGCAGGCATGAATCCTGCGGCCCAGCTGGCGATTATCAGGCAGCTGAGCAGGCATGAATCCTGCGGCCCAGCTGGCGATTATCAGGCAGCTGAGCAGGCATGAATCCTGCGGCCCAGCTGGCGATTATCAGGCAGCTGAGCAGGCATGAATCCTGCGGCCCAGCTGGCGATTATCAGGCAGCTGAGCAGGCATGAATCCTGCGGCCCAGCTGGCGATTATCAGGCAGCTGAGCAGGCATGAATCCTGCGGCCCAGCTGGCGATTATCAGGCAGCTGAGCAGGCATGAATCCTGCGGCCCAGCTGGCGATTATCAGGCAGCTGAGCAGGCATGAATCCTGCGGCCCAGCTGGCGATTATCAGGCAGCTGAGCAGGCATGAATCCTGCGGCCCAGCTGGCGATTATCAGGCAGCTGAGCAGGCATGAATCCTGCGGCCCAGCTGGCGATTATCAGGCAGCTGAGCAGGCATGAATCCTGCGGCCCAGCTGGCGATTATCAGGCAGCTGAGCAGGCATGAATCCTGCGGCCCAGCTGGCGATTATCAGGCAGCTGAGCAGGCATGAATCCTGCGGCCCAGCTGGCGATTATCAGGCAGCTGAGCAGGCATGAATCCTGCGGCCCAGCTGGCGATTATCAGGCAGCTGAGCAGGCATGAATCCTGCGGCCCAGCTGGCGATTATCAGGCAGCTGAGCAGGCGCTGATCCCGCACCTCAGCAGGCACTGATCACGTGCCTGTCATGCAGTGATCAGGTGACTGAGAGGCGCTGATCATGTGACTGCTCATGTGCTGATCAGGTAGCTCTCCTGCACGGATCATGTGCCTCAGCAGGCAAGAATCAAGCAGCTGAGCAGGCATGAATCCTGCGGCCCAGCTGGCGATTATCAGGCAGCTGAGCAGGCATGAATCCTGCGGCCCAGCTGGCGATTATCAGGCAGCTGAGCAGGCATGAATCCTGCGGCCCAGCTGGCGATTATCAGGCAGCTGAGCAGGCATGAATCCTGCGGCCCAGCTGGCGATTATCAGGCAGCTGAGCAGGCATGAATCCTGCGGCCCAGCTGGCGATTATCAGGCAGCTGAGCAGGCATGAATCCTGCGGCCCAGCTGGCGATTATCAGGCAGCTGAGCAGGCATGAATCCTGCGGCCCAGCTGGCGATTATCAGGCAGCTGAGCAGGCATGAATCCTGCGGCCCAGCTGGCGATTATCAGGCAGCTGAGCAGGCATGAATCCTGCGGCCCAGCTGGCGATTATCAGGCAGCTGAGCAGGCATGAATCCTGCGGCCCAGCTGGCGATTATCAGGCAGCTGAGCAGGCATGAATCCTGCGGCCCAGCTGGCGATTATCAGGCAGCTGAGCAGGCATGAATCCTGCGGCCCAGCTGGCGATTATCAGGCAGCTGAGCAGGCATGAATCCTGCGGCCCAGCTGGCGATTATCAGGCAGCTGAGCAGGCATGAATCCTGCGGCCCAGCTGGCGATTATCAGGCAGCTGAGCAGGCATGAATCCTGCGGCCCAGCTGGCGATTATCAGGCAGCTGAGCAGGCATGAATCCTGCGGCCCAGCTGGCGATTATCAGGCAGCTGAGCAGGCATGAATCCTGCGGCCCAGCTGGCGATTATCAGGCAGCTGAGCAGGCATGAATCCTGCGGCCCAGCTGGCGATTATCAGGCAGCTGAGCAGGCATGAATCCTGCGGCCCAGCTGGCGATTATCAGGCAGCTGAGCAGGCATGAATCCTGCGGCCCAGCTGGCGATTATCAGGCAGCTGAGCAGGCATGAATCCTGCGGCCCAGCTGGCGATTATCAGGCAGCTGAGCAGGCATGAATCCTGCGGCCCAGCTGGCGATTATCAGGCAGCTGAGCAGGCATGAATCCTGCGGCCCAGCTGGCGATTATCAGGCAGCTGAGCAGGCATGAATCCTGCGGCCCAGCTGGCGATTATCAGGCAGCTGAGCAGGCATGAATCCTGCGGCCCAGCTGGCGATTATCAGGCAGCTGAGCAGGCATGAATCCTGCGGCCCAGCTGGCGATTATCAGGCAGCTGAGCAGGCGCTGATCCCGCACCTCAGCAGGCACTGATCACGTGCCTGTCATGCAGTGATCAGGTGACTGAGAGGCGCTGATCATGTGACTGCTCATGTGCTGATCAGGTAGCTCTCCTGCACGGATCATGTGCCTCAGCAGGCAAGAATCAAGCAGCTGAGCAGGCATGAATCCTGCGGCCCAGCTGGCGATTATCAGGCAGCTGAGCAGGCATGAATCCTGCGGCCCAGCTGGCGATTATCAGGCAGCTGAGCAGGCATGAATCCTGCGGCCCAGCTGGCGATTATCAGGCAGCTGAGCAGGCATGAATCCTGCGGCCCAGCTGGCGATTATCAGGCAGCTGAGCAGGCATGAATCCTGCGGCCCAGCTGGCGATTATCAGGCAGCTGAGCAGGCATGAATCCTGCGGCCCAGCTGGCGATTATCAGGCAGCTGAGCAGGCGCTGATCCCGCACCTCAGCAGGCACTGATCACGTGCCTGTCATGCAGTGATCAGGTGACTGAGAGGCGCTGATCATGTGACTGCTCATGTGCTGATCAGGTAGCTCTCCTGCACGGATCATGTGCCTCAGCAGGCAAGAATCAAGCAGCTGAGCAGGCATGAATCCTGCGGCCCAGCTGGCGATTATCAGGCAGCTGAGCAGGCATGAATCCTGCGGCCCAGCTGGCGATTATCAGGCAGCTGAGCAGGCATGAATCCTGCGGCCCAGCTGGCGATTATCAGGCAGCTGAGCAGGCATGAATCCTGCGGCCCAGCTGGCGATTATCAGGCAGCTGAGCAGGCATGAATCCTGCGGCCCAGCTGGCGATTATCAGGCAGCTGAGCAGGCATGAATCCTGCGGCCCAGCTGGCGATTATCAGGCAGCTGAGCAGGCATGAATCCTGCGGCCCAGCTGGCGATTATCAGGCAGCTGAGCAGGCATGAATCCTGCGGCCCAGCTGGCGATTATCAGGCAGCTGAGCAGGCATGAATCCTGCGGCCCAGCTGGCGATTATCAGGCAGCTGAGCAGGCATGAATCCTGCGGCCCAGCTGGCGATTATCAGGCAGCTGAGCAGGCATGAATCCTGCGGCCCAGCTGGCGATTATCAGGCAGCTGAGCAGGCATGAATCCTGCGGCCCAGCTGGCGATTATCAGGCAGCTGAGCAGGCATGAATCCTGCGGCCCAGCTGGCGATTATCAGGCAGCTGAGCAGGCATGAATCCTGCGGCCCAGCTGGCGATTATCAGGCAGCTGAGCAGGCATGAATCCTGCGGCCCAGCTGGCGATTATCAGGCAGCTGAGCAGGCATGAATCCTGCGGCCCAGCTGGCGATTATCAGGCAGCTGAGCAGGCATGAATCCTGCGGCCCAGCTGGCGATTATCAGGCAGCTGAGCAGGCGCTGATCCCGCACCTCAGCAGGCACTGATCACGTGCCTGTCATGCAGTGATCAGGTGACTGAGAGGCGCTGATCATGTGACTGCTCATGTGCTGATCAGGTAGCTCTCCTGCACGGATCATGTGCCTCAGCAGGCAAGAATCAAGCAGCTGAGCAGGCATGAATCCTGCGGCCCAGCTGGCGATTATCAGGCAGCTGAGCAGGCATGAATCCTGCGGCCCAGCTGGCGATTATCAGGCAGCTGAGCAGGCATGAATCCTGCGGCCCAGCTGGCGATTATCAGGCAGCTGAGCAGGCATGAATCCTGCGGCCCAGCTGGCGATTATCAGGCAGCTGAGCAGGCATGAATCCTGCGGCCCAGCTGGCGATTATCAGGCAGCTGAGCAGGCATGAATCCTGCGGCCCAGCTGGCGATTATCAGGCAGCTGAGCAGGCATGAATCCTGCGGCCCAGCTGGCGATTATCAGGCAGCTGAGCAGGCATGAATCCTGCGGCCCAGCTGGCGATTATCAGGCAGCTGAGCAGGCATGAATCCTGCGGCCCAGCTGGCGATTATCAGGCAGCTGAGCAGGCATGAATCCTGCGGCCCAGCTGGCGATTATCAGGCAGCTGAGCAGGCATGAATCCTGCGGCCCAGCTGGCGATTATCAGGCAGCTGAGCAGGCATGAATCCTGCGGCCCAGCTGGCGATTATCAGGCAGCTGAGCAGGCATGAATCCTGCGGCCCAGCTGGCGATTATCAGGCAGCTGAGCAGGCATGAATCCTGCGGCCCAGCTGGCGATTATCAGGCAGCTGAGCAGGCATGAATCCTGCGGCCCAGCTGGCGATTATCAGGCAGCTGAGCAGGCATGAATCCTGCGGCCCAGCTGGCGATTATCAGGCAGCTGAGCAGGCATGAATCCTGCGGCCCAGCTGGCGATTATCAGGCAGCTGAGCAGGCATGAATCCTGCGGCCCAGCTGGCGATTATCAGGCAGCTGAGCAGGCATGAATCCTGCGGCCCAGCTGGCGATTATCAGGCAGCTGAGCAGGCATGAATCCTGCGGCCCAGCTGGCGATTATCAGGCAGCTGAGCAGGCATGAATCCTGCGGCCCAGCTGGCGATTATCAGGCAGCTGAGCAGGCATGAATCCTGCGGCCCAGCTGGCGATTATCAGGCAGCTGAGCAGGCATGAATCCTGCGGCCCAGCTGGCGATTATCAGGCAGCTGAGCAGGCATGAATCCTGCGGCCCAGCTGGCGATTATCAGGCAGCTGAGCAGGCATGAATCCTGCGGCCCAGCTGGCGATTATCAGGCAGCTGAGCAGGCGCTGATCCCGCACCTCAGCAGGCACTGATCACGTGCCTGTCATGCAGTGATCAGGTGACTGAGAGGCGCTGATCATGTGACTGCTCATGTGCTGATCAGGTAGCTCTCCTGCACGGATCATGTGCCTCAGCAGGCAAGAATCAAGCAGCTGAGCAGGCATGAATCCTGCGGCCCAGCTGGCGATTATCAGGCAGCTGAGCAGGCATGAATCCTGCGGCCCAGCTGGCGATTATCAGGCAGCTGAGCAGGCATGAATCCTGCGGCCCAGCTGGCGATTATCAGGCAGCTGAGCAGGCATGAATCCTGCGGCCCAGCTGGCGATTATCAGGCAGCTGAGCAGGCATGAATCCTGCGGCCCAGCTGGCGATTATCAGGCAGCTGAGCAGGCATGAATCCTGCGGCCCAGCTGGCGATTATCAGGCAGCTGAGCAGGCATGAATCCTGCGGCCCAGCTGGCGATTATCAGGCAGCTGAGCAGGCATGAATCCTGCGGCCCAGCTGGCGATTATCAGGCAGCTGAGCAGGCATGAATCCTGCGGCCCAGCTGGCGATTATCAGGCAGCTGAGCAGGCATGAATCCTGCGGCCCAGCTGGCGATTATCAGGCAGCTGAGCAGGCATGAATCCTGCGGCCCAGCTGGCGATTATCAGGCAGCTGAGCAGGCATGAATCCTGCGGCCCAGCTGGCGATTATCAGGCAGCTGAGCAGGCATGAATCCTGCGGCCCAGCTGGCGATTATCAGGCAGCTGAGCAGGCATGAATCCTGCGGCCCAGCTGGCGATTATCAGGCAGCTGAGCAGGCATGAATCCTGCGGCCCAGCTGGCGATTATCAGGCAGCTGAGCAGGCATGAATCCTGCGGCCCAGCTGGCGATTATCAGGCAGCTGAGCAGGCATGAATCCTGCGGCCCAGCTGGCGATTATCAGGCAGCTGAGCAGGCATGAATCCTGCGGCCCAGCTGGCGATTATCAGGCAGCTGAGCAGGCATGAATCCTGCGGCCCAGCTGGCGATTATCAGGCAGCTGAGCAGGCATGAATCCTGCGGCCCAGCTGGCGATTATCAGGCAGCTGAGCAGGCATGAATCCTGCGGCCCAGCTGGCGATTATCAGGCAGCTGAGCAGGCATGATCCCGCACCCAGGCACTGATCACGTGGCAGTGATCAGGTGCTGAGAGGCGCTGATCATGTGACTGCTCATGTGCTGATCAGGTAGCTGAGCTGCACGGATCATGTGCCTCAGCAGGCAAGAATCAAGCAGCTGAGCAGGCATGAATCCTGCGGCCCAGCTGGCGATTATCAGGCAGCTGAGCAGGCATGAATCCTGCGGCCCAGCTGGCGATTATCAGGCAGCTGAGCAGGCATGAATCCTGCGGCCCAGCTGGCGATTATCAGGCAGCTGAGCAGGCATGAATCCTGCGGCCCAGCTGGCGATTATCAGGCAGCTGAGCAGGCATGAATCCTGCGGCCCAGCTGGCGATTATCAGGCAGCTGAGCAGGCATGAATCCTGCGGCCCAGCTGGCGATTATCAGGCAGCTGAGCAGGCGCTGATCCCGCACCTCAGCAGGCACTGATCACGTGCCTGTCATGCAGTGATCAGGTGACTGAGAGGCGCTGATCATGTGACTGCTCATGTGCTGATCAGGTAGCTCTCCTGCACGGATCATGTGCCTCAGCAGGCAAGAATCAAGCAGCTGAGCAGGCATGAATCCTGCGGCCCAGCTGGCGATTATCAGGCAGCTGAGCAGGCATGAATCCTGCGGCCCAGCTGGCGATTATCAGGCAGCTGAGCAGGCATGAATCCTGCGGCCCAGCTGGCGATTATCAGGCAGCTGAGCAGGCATGAATCCTGCGGCCCAGCTGGCGATTATCAGGCAGCTGAGCAGGCATGAATCCTGCGGCCCAGCTGGCGATTATCAGGCAGCTGAGCAGGCATGAATCCTGCGGCCCAGCTGGCGATTATCAGGCAGCTGAGCAGGCATGAATCCTGCGGCCCAGCTGGCGATTATCAGGCAGCTGAGCAGGCATGAATCCTGCGGCCCAGCTGGCGATTATCAGGCAGCTGAGCAGGCATGAATCCTGCGGCCCAGCTGGCGATTATCAGGCAGCTGAGCAGGCATGAATCCTGCGGCCCAGCTGGCGATTATCAGGCAGCTGAGCAGGCATGAATCCTGCGGCCCAGCTGGCGATTATCAGGCAGCTGAGCAGGCATGAATCCTGCGGCCCAGCTGGCGATTATCAGGCAGCTGAGCAGGCATGAATCCTGCGGCCCAGCTGGCGATTATCAGGCAGCTGAGCAGGCATGAATCCTGCGGCCCAGCTGGCGATTATCAGGCAGCTGAGCAGGCATGAATCCTGCGGCCCAGCTGGCGATTATCAGGCAGCTGAGCAGGCATGAATCCTGCGGCCCAGCTGGCGATTATCAGGCAGCTGAGCAGGCATGAATCCTGCGGCCCAGCTGGCGATTATCAGGCAGCTGAGCAGGCGCTGATCCCGCACCTCAGCAGGCACTGATCACGTGCCTGTCATGCAGTGATCAGGTGACTGAGAGGCGCTGATCATGTGACTGCTCATGTGCTGATCAGGTAGCTCTCCTGCACGGATCATGTGCCTCAGCAGGCAAGAATCAAGCAGCTGAGCAGGCATGAATCCTGCGGCCCAGCTGGCGATTATCAGGCAGCTGAGCAGGCATGAATCCTGCGGCCCAGCTGGCGATTATCAGGCAGCTGAGCAGGCATGAATCCTGCGGCCCAGCTGGCGATTATCAGGCAGCTGAGCAGGCATGAATCCTGCGGCCCAGCTGGCGATTATCAGGCAGCTGAGCAGGCATGAATCCTGCGGCCCAGCTGGCGATTATCAGGCAGCTGAGCAGGCATGAATCCTGCGGCCCAGCTGGCGATTATCAGGCAGCTGAGCAGGCATGAATCCTGCGGCCCAGCTGGCGATTATCAGGCAGCTGAGCAGGCATGAATCCTGCGGCCCAGCTGGCGATTATCAGGCAGCTGAGCAGGCATGAATCCTGCGGCCCAGCTGGCGATTATCAGGCAGCTGAGCAGGCATGAATCCTGCGGCCCAGCTGGCGATTATCAGGCAGCTGAGCAGGCATGAATCCTGCGGCCCAGCTGGCGATTATCAGGCAGCTGAGCAGGCATGAATCCTGCGGCCCAGCTGGCGATTATCAGGCAGCTGAGCAGGCATGAATCCTGCGGCCCAGCTGGCGATTATCAGGCAGCTGAGCAGGCATGAATCCTGCGGCCCAGCTGGCGATTATCAGGCAGCTGAGCAGGCATGAATCCTGCGGCCCAGCTGGCGATTATCAGGCAGCTGAGCAGGCATGAATCCTGCGGCCCAGCTGGCGATTATCAGGCAGCTGAGCAGGCATGAATCCTGCGGCCCAGCTGGCGATTATCAGGCAGCTGAGCAGGCATGAATCCTGCGGCCCAGCTGGCGATTATCAGGCAGCTGAGCAGGCATGAATCCTGCGGCCCAGCTGGCGATTATCAGGCAGCTGAGCAGGCATGAATCCTGCGGCCCAGCTGGCGATTATCAGGCAGCTGAGCAGGCATGAATCCTGCGGCCCAGCTGGCGATTATCAGGCAGCTGAGCAGGCATGAATCCTGCGGCCCAGCTGGCGATTATCAGGCAGCTGAGCAGGCATGAATCCTGCGGCCCAGCTGGCGATTATCAGGCAGCTGAGCAGGCATGAATCCTGCGGCCCAGCTGGCGATTATCAGGCAGCTGAGCAGGCATGAATCCTGCGGCCCAGCTGGCGATTATCAGGCAGCTGAGCAGGCGCTGATCCCGCACCTCAGCAGGCACTGATCACGTGCCTGTCATGCAGTGATCAGGTGACTGAGAGGCGCTGATCATGTGACTGCTCATGTGCTGATCAGGTAGCTCTCCTGCACGGATCATGTGCCTCAGCAGGCAAGAATCAAGCAGCTGAGCAGGCATGAATCCTGCGGCCCAGCTGGCGATTATCAGGCAGCTGAGCAGGCATGAATCCTGCGGCCCAGCTGGCGATTATCAGGCAGCTGAGCAGGCATGAATCCTGCGGCCCAGCTGGCGATTATCAGGCAGCTGAGCAGGCATGAATCCTGCGGCCCAGCTGGCGATTATCAGGCAGCTGAGCAGGCATGAATCCTGCGGCCCAGCTGGCGATTATCAGGCAGCTGAGCAGGCATGAATCCTGCGGCCCAGCTGGCGATTATCAGGCAGCTGAGCAGGCATGAATCCTGCGGCCCAGCTGGCGATTATCAGGCAGCTGAGCAGGCATGAATCCTGCGGCCCAGCTGGCGATTATCAGGCAGCTGAGCAGGCATGAATCCTGCGGCCCAGCTGGCGATTATCAGGCAGCTGAGCAGGCATGAATCCTGCGGCCCAGCTGGCGATTATCAGGCAGCTGAGCAGGCATGAATCCTGCGGCCCAGCTGGCGATTATCAGGCAGCTGAGCAGGCATGAATCCTGCGGCCCAGCTGGCGATTATCAGGCAGCTGAGCAGGCATGAATCCTGCGGCCCAGCTGGCGATTATCAGGCAGCTGAGCAGGCATGAATCCTGCGGCCCAGCTGGCGATTATCAGGCAGCTGAGCAGGCATGAATCCTGCGGCCCAGCTGGCGATTATCAGGCAGCTGAGCAGGCATGAATCCTGCGGCCCAGCTGGCGATTATCAGGCAGCTGAGCAGGCATGAATCCTGCGGCCCAGCTGGCGATTATCAGGCAGCTGAGCAGGCATGAATCCTGCGGCCCAGCTGGCGATTATCAGGCAGCTGAGCAGGCATGAATCCTGCGGCCCAGCTGGCGATTATCAGGCAGCTGAGCAGGCATGAATCCTGCGGCCCAGCTGGCGATTATCAGGCAGCTGAGCAGGCATGAATCCTGCGGCCCAGCTGGCGATTATCAGGCAGCTGAGCAGGCGCTGATCCCGCACCTCAGCAGGCACTGATCACGTGCCTGTCATGCAGTGATCAGGTGACTGAGAGGCGCTGATCATGTGACTGCTCATGTGCTGATCAGGTAGCTCTCCTGCACGGATCATGTGCCTCAGCAGGCAAGAATCAAGCAGCTGAGCAGGCATGAATCCTGCGGCCCAGCTGGCGATTATCAGGCAGCTGAGCAGGCATGAATCCTGCGGCCCAGCTGGCGATTATCAGGCAGCTGAGCAGGCATGAATCCTGCGGCCCAGCTGGCGATTATCAGGCAGCTGAGCAGGCATGAATCCTGCGGCCCAGCTGGCGATTATCAGGCAGCTGAGCAGGCATGAATCCTGCGGCCCAGCTGGCGATTATCAGGCAGCTGAGCAGGCATGAATCCTGCGGCCCAGCTGGCGATTATCAGGCAGCTGAGCAGGCGCTGATCCCGCACCTCAGCAGGCACTGATCACGTGCCTGTCATGCAGTGATCAGGTGACTGAGAGGCGCTGATCATGTGACTGCTCATGTGCTGATCAGGTAGCTCTCCTGCACGGATCATGTGCCTCAGCAGGCAAGAATCAAGCAGCTGAGCAGGCATGAATCCTGCGGCCCAGCTGGCGATTATCAGGCAGCTGAGCAGGCATGAATCCTGCGGCCCAGCTGGCGATTATCAGGCAGCTGAGCAGGCATGAATCCTGCGGCCCAGCTGGCGATTATCAGGCAGCTGAGCAGGCATGAATCCTGCGGCCCAGCTGGCGATTATCAGGCAGCTGAGCAGGCATGAATCCTGCGGCCCAGCTGGCGATTATCAGGCAGCTGAGCAGGCATGAATCCTGCGGCCCAGCTGGCGATTATCAGGCAGCTGAGCAGGCATGAATCCTGCGGCCCAGCTGGCGATTATCAGGCAGCTGAGCAGGCATGAATCCTGCGGCCCAGCTGGCGATTATCAGGCAGCTGAGCAGGCATGAATCCTGCGGCCCAGCTGGCGATTATCAGGCAGCTGAGCAGGCATGAATCCTGCGGCCCAGCTGGCGATTATCAGGCAGCTGAGCAGGCATGAATCCTGCGGCCCAGCTGGCGATTATCAGGCAGCTGAGCAGGCATGAATCCTGCGGCCCAGCTGGCGATTATCAGGCAGCTGAGCAGGCATGAATCCTGCGGCCCAGCTGGCGATTATCAGGCAGCTGAGCAGGCATGAATCCTGCGGCCCAGCTGGCGATTATCAGGCAGCTGAGCAGGCATGAATCCTGCGGCCCAGCTGGCGATTATCAGGCAGCTGAGCAGGCATGAATCCTGCGGCCCAGCTGGCGATTATCAGGCAGCTGAGCAGGCATGAATCCTGCGGCCCAGCTGGCGATTATCAGGCAGCTGAGCAGGCGCTGATCCCGCACCTCAGCAGGCACTGATCACGTGCCTGTCATGCAGTGATCAGGTGACTGAGAGGCGCTGATCATGTGACTGCTCATGTGCTGATCAGGTAGCTCTCCTGCACGGATCATGTGCCTCAGCAGGCAAGAATCAAGCAGCTGAGCAGGCATGAATCCTGCGGCCCAGCTGGCGATTATCAGGCAGCTGAGCAGGCATGAATCCTGCGGCCCAGCTGGCGATTATCAGGCAGCTGAGCAGGCATGAATCCTGCGGCCCAGCTGGCGATTATCAGGCAGCTGAGCAGGCATGAATCCTGCGGCCCAGCTGGCGATTATCAGGCAGCTGAGCAGGCATGAATCCTGCGGCCCAGCTGGCGATTATCAGGCAGCTGAGCAGGCATGAATCCTGCGGCCCAGCTGGCGATTATCAGGCAGCTGAGCAGGCATGAATCCTGCGGCCCAGCTGGCGATTATCAGGCAGCTGAGCAGGCATGAATCCTGCGGCCCAGCTGGCGATTATCAGGCAGCTGAGCAGGCATGAATCCTGCGGCCCAGCTGGCGATTATCAGGCAGCTGAGCAGGCATGAATCCTGCGGCCCAGCTGGCGATTATCAGGCAGCTGAGCAGGCATGAATCCTGCGGCCCAGCTGGCGATTATCAGGCAGCTGAGCAGGCATGAATCCTGCGGCCCAGCTGGCGATTATCAGGCAGCTGAGCAGGCATGAATCCTGCGGCCCAGCTGGCGATTATCAGGCAGCTGAGCAGGCATGAATCCTGCGGCCCAGCTGGCGATTATCAGGCAGCTGAGCAGGCATGAATCCTGCGGCCCAGCTGGCGATTATCAGGCAGCTGAGCAGGCATGAATCCTGCGGCCCAGCTGGCGATTATCAGGCAGCTGAGCAGGCATGAATCCTGCGGCCCAGCTGGCGATTATCAGGCAGCTGAGCAGGCATGAATCCTGCGGCCCAGCTGGCGATTATCAGGCAGCTGAGCAGGCATGAATCCTGCGGCCCAGCTGGCGATTATCAGGCAGCTGAGCAGGCATGAATCCTGCGGCCCAGCTGGCGATTATCAGGCAGCTGAGCAGGCATGAATCCTGCGGCCCAGCTGGCGATTATCAGGCAGCTGAGCAGGCATGAATCCTGCGGCCCAGCTGGCGATTATCAGGCAGCTGAGCAGGCATGAATCCTGCGGCCCAGCTGGCGATTATCAGGCAGCTGAGCAGGCATGAATCCTGCGGCCCAGCTGGCGATTATCAGGCAGCTGAGCAGGCATGAATCCTGCGGCCCAGCTGGCGATTATCAGGCAGCTGAGCAGGCGCTGATCCCGCACCTCAGCAGGCACTGATCACGTGCCTGTCATGCAGTGATCAGGTGACTGAGAGGCGCTGATCATGTGACTGCTCATGTGCTGATCAGGTAGCTCTCCTGCACGGATCATGTGCCTCAGCAGGCAAGAATCAAGCAGCTGAGCAGGCATGAATCCTGCGGCCCAGCTGGCGATTATCAGGCAGCTGAGCAGGCATGAATCCTGCGGCCCAGCTGGCGATTATCAGGCAGCTGAGCAGGCATGAATCCTGCGGCCCAGCTGGCGATTATCAGGCAGCTGAGCAGGCATGAATCCTGCGGCCCAGCTGGCGATTATCAGGCAGCTGAGCAGGCATGAATCCTGCGGCCCAGCTGGCGATTATCAGGCAGCTGAGCAGGCATGAATCCTGCGGCCCAGCTGGCGATTATCAGGCAGCTGAGCAGGCATGAATCCTGCGGCCCAGCTGGCGATTATCAGGCAGCTGAGCAGGCATGAATCCTGCGGCCCAGCTGGCGATTATCAGGCAGCTGAGCAGGCATGAATCCTGCGGCCCAGCTGGCGATTATCAGGCAGCTGAGCAGGCATGAATCCTGCGGCCCAGCTGGCGATTATCAGGCAGCTGAGCAGGCATGAATCCTGCGGCCCAGCTGGCGATTATCAGGCAGCTGAGCAGGCATGAATCCTGCGGCCCAGCTGGCGATTATCAGGCAGCTGAGCAGGCATGAATCCTGCGGCCCAGCTGGCGATTATCAGGCAGCTGAGCAGGCATGAATCCTGCGGCCCAGCTGGCGATTATCAGGCAGCTGAGCAGGCATGAATCCTGCGGCCCAGCTGGCGATTATCAGGCAGCTGAGCAGGCATGAATCCTGCGGCCCAGCTGGCGATTATCAGGCAGCTGAGCAGGCATGAATCCTGCGGCCCAGCTGGCGATTATCAGGCAGCTGAGCAGGCATGAATCCTGCGGCCCAGCTGGCGATTATCAGGCAGCTGAGCAGGCATGAATCCTGCGGCCCAGCTGGCGATTATCAGGCAGCTGAGCAGGCATGAATCCTGCGGCCCAGCTGGCGATTATCAGGCAGCTGAGCAGGCATGAATCCTGCGGCCCAGCTGGCGATTATCAGGCAGCTGAGCAGGCATGAATCCTGCGGCCCAGCTGGCGATTATCAGGCAGCTGAGCAGGCGCTGATCCCGCACCTCAGCAGGCACTGATCACGTGCCTGTCATGCAGTGATCAGGTGACTGAGAGGCGCTGATCATGTGACTGCTCATGTGCTGATCAGGTAGCTCTCCTGCACGGATCATGTGCCTCAGCAGGCAAGAATCAAGCAGCTGAGCAGGCATGAATCCTGCGGCCCAGCTGGCGATTATCAGGCAGCTGAGCAGGCATGAATCCTGCGGCCCAGCTGGCGATTATCAGGCAGCTGAGCAGGCATGAATCCTGCGGCCCAGCTGGCGATTATCAGGCAGCTGAGCAGGCATGAATCCTGCGGCCCAGCTGGCGATTATCAGGCAGCTGAGCAGGCATGAATCCTGCGGCCCAGCTGGCGATTATCAGGCAGCTGAGCAGGCATGAATCCTGCGGCCCAGCTGGCGATTATCAGGCAGCTGAGCAGGCGCTGATCCCGCACCTCAGCAGGCACTGATCACGTGCCTGTCATGCAGTGATCAGGTGACTGAGAGGCGCTGATCATGTGACTGCTCATGTGCTGATCAGGTAGCTCTCCTGCACGGATCATGTGCCTCAGCAGGCAAGAATCAAGCAGCTGAGCAGGCATGAATCCTGCGGCCCAGCTGGCGATTATCAGGCAGCTGAGCAGGCATGAATCCTGCGGCCCAGCTGGCGATTATCAGGCAGCTGAGCAGGCATGAATCCTGCGGCCCAGCTGGCGATTATCAGGCAGCTGAGCAGGCATGAATCCTGCGGCCCAGCTGGCGATTATCAGGCAGCTGAGCAGGCATGAATCCTGCGGCCCAGCTGGCGATTATCAGGCAGCTGAGCAGGCATGAATCCTGCGGCCCAGCTGGCGATTATCAGGCAGCTGAGCAGGCATGAATCCTGCGGCCCAGCTGGCGATTATCAGGCAGCTGAGCAGGCATGAATCCTGCGGCCCAGCTGGCGATTATCAGGCAGCTGAGCAGGCATGAATCCTGCGGCCCAGCTGGCGATTATCAGGCAGCTGAGCAGGCATGAATCCTGCGGCCCAGCTGGCGATTATCAGGCAGCTGAGCAGGCATGAATCCTGCGGCCCAGCTGGCGATTATCAGGCAGCTGAGCAGGCATGAATCCTGCGGCCCAGCTGGCGATTATCAGGCAGCTGAGCAGGCATGAATCCTGCGGCCCAGCTGGCGATTATCAGGCAGCTGAGCAGGCATGAATCCTGCGGCCCAGCTGGCGATTATCAGGCAGCTGAGCAGGCATGAATCCTGCGGCCCAGCTGGCGATTATCAGGCAGCTGAGCAGGCGCTGATCCCGCACCTCAGCAGGCACTGATCACGTGCCTGTCATGCAGTGATCAGGTGACTGAGAGGCGCTGATCATGTGACTGCTCATGTGCTGATCAGGTAGCTCTCCTGCACGGATCATGTGCCTCAGCAGGCAAGAATCAAGCAGCTGAGCAGGCATGAATCCTGCGGCCCAGCTGGCGATTATCAGGCAGCTGAGCAGGCATGAATCCTGCGGCCCAGCTGGCGATTATCAGGCAGCTGAGCAGGCATGAATCCTGCGGCCCAGCTGGCGATTATCAGGCAGCTGAGCAGGCATGAATCCTGCGGCCCAGCTGGCGATTATCAGGCAGCTGAGCAGGCATGAATCCTGCGGCCCAGCTGGCGATTATCAGGCAGCTGAGCAGGCATGAATCCTGCGGCCCAGCTGGCGATTATCAGGCAGCTGAGCAGGCGCTGATCCCGCACCTCAGCAGGCACTGATCACGTGCCTGTCATGCAGTGATCAGGTGACTGAGAGGCGCTGATCATGTGACTGCTCATGTGCTGATCAGGTAGCTCTCCTGCACGGATCATGTGCCTCAGCAGGCAAGAATCAAGCAGCTGAGCAGGCATGAATCCTGCGGCCCAGCTGGCGATTATCAGGCAGCTGAGCAGGCATGAATCCTGCGGCCCAGCTGGCGATTATCAGGCAGCTGAGCAGGCATGAATCCTGCGGCCCAGCTGGCGATTATCAGGCAGCTGAGCAGGCATGAATCCTGCGGCCCAGCTGGCGATTATCAGGCAGCTGAGCAGGCATGAATCCTGCGGCCCAGCTGGCGATTATCAGGCAGCTGAGCAGGCATGAATCCTGCGGCCCAGCTGGCGATTATCAGGCAGCTGAGCAGGCATGAATCCTGCGGCCCAGCTGGCGATTATCAGGCAGCTGAGCAGGCATGAATCCTGCGGCCCAGCTGGCGATTATCAGGCAGCTGAGCAGGCATGAATCCTGCGGCCCAGCTGGCGATTATCAGGCAGCTGAGCAGGCATGAATCCTGCGGCCCAGCTGGCGATTATCAGGCAGCTGAGCAGGCGCTGATCCCGCACCTCAGCAGGCACTGATCACGTGCCTGTCATGCAGTGATCAGGTGACTGAGAGGCGCTGATCATGTGACTGCTCATGTGCTGATCAGGTAGCTCTCCTGCACGGATCATGTGCCTCAGCAGGCAAGAATCAAGCAGCTGAGCAGGCATGAATCCTGCGGCCCAGCTGGCGATTATCAGGCAGCTGAGCAGGCATGAATCCTGCGGCCCAGCTGGCGATTATCAGGCAGCTGAGCAGGCATGAATCCTGCGGCCCAGCTGGCGATTATCAGGCAGCTGAGCAGGCATGAATCCTGCGGCCCAGCTGGCGATTATCAGGCAGCTGAGCAGGCATGAATCCTGCGGCCCAGCTGGCGATTATCAGGCAGCTGAGCAGGCATGAATCCTGCGGCCCAGCTGGCGATTATCAGGCAGCTGAGCAGGCATGAATCCTGCGGCCCAGCTGGCGATTATCAGGCAGCTGAGCAGGCATGAATCCTGCGGCCCAGCTGGCGATTATCAGGCAGCTGAGCAGGCATGAATCCTGCGGCCCAGCTGGCGATTATCAGGCAGCTGAGCAGGCGCTGATCCCGCACCTCAGCAGGCACTGATCACGTGCCTGTCATGCAGTGATCAGGTGACTGAGAGGCGCTGATCATGTGACTGCTCATGTGCTGATCAGGTAGCTCTCCTGCACGGATCATGTGCCCAGCAGGCAAGAATCAGGCAGCTGAGCAGGCATGAATCCTGCGGCCCAGCTGGCGATTATCAGGCAGCTGAGCAGGCATGAATCCTGCGGCCCAGCTGGCGATTATCAGGCAGCTGAGCAGGCATGAATCCTGCGGCCCAGCTGGCGATTATCAGGCAGCTGAGCAGGCATGAATCCTGCGGCCCAGCTGGCGATTATCAGGCAGCTGAGCAGGCATGAATCCTGCGGCCCAGCTGGCGATTATCAGGCAGCTGAGCAGGCATGAATCCTGCGGCCCAGCTGGCGATTATCAGGCAGCTGAGCAGGCATGAATCCTGCGGCCCAGCTGGCGATTATCAGGCAGCTGAGCAGGCATGAATCCTGCGGCCCAGCTGGCGATTATCAGGCAGCTGAGCAGGCGCTGATCCCGCACCTCAGCAGGCACTGATCACGTGCCTGTCATGCAGTGATCAGGTGACTGAGAGGCGCTGATCATGTGACTGCTCATGTGCTGATCAGGTAGCTCTCCTGCACGGATCATGTGCCTCAGCAGGCAAGAATCAAGCAGCTGAGCAGGCATGAATCCTGCGGCCCAGCTGGCGATTATCAGGCAGCTGAGCAGGCATGAATCCTGCGGCCCAGCTGGCGATTATCAGGCAGCTGAGCAGGCATGAATCCTGCGGCCCAGCTGGCGATTATCAGGCAGCTGAGCAGGCATGAATCCTGCGGCCCAGCTGGCGATTATCAGGCAGCTGAGCAGGCATGAATCCTGCGGCCCAGCTGGCGATTATCAGGCAGCTGAGCAGGCATGAATCCTGCGGCCCAGCTGGCGATTATCAGGCAGCTGAGCAGGCATGAATCCTGCGGCCCAGCTGGCGATTATCAGGCAGCTGAGCAGGCATGAATCCTGCGGCCCAGCTGGCGATTATCAGGCAGCTGAGCAGGCATGAATCCTGCGGCCCAGCTGGCGATTATCAGGCAGCTGAGCAGGCATGAATCCTGCGGCCCAGCTGGCGATTATCAGGCAGCTGAGCAGGCATGAATCCTGCGGCCCAGCTGGCGATTATCAGGCAGCTGAGCAGGCGCTGATCCCGCACCTCAGCAGGCACTGATCACGTGCCTGTCATGCAGTGATCAGGTGACTGAGAGGCGCTGATCATGTGACTGCTCATGTGCTGATCAGGTAGCTCTCCTGCACGGATCATGTGCCTCAGCAGGCAAGAATCAAGCAGCTGAGCAGGCATGAATCCTGCGGCCCAGCTGGCGATTATCAGGCAGCTGAGCAGGCATGAATCCTGCGGCCCAGCTGGCGATTATCAGGCAGCTGAGCAGGCATGAATCCTGCGGCCCAGCTGGCGATTATCAGGCAGCTGAGCAGGCATGAATCCTGCGGCCCAGCTGGCGATTATCAGGCAGCTGAGCAGGCATGAATCCTGCGGCCCAGCTGGCGATTATCAGGCAGCTGAGCAGGCATGAATCCTGCGGCCCAGCTGGCGATTATCAGGCAGCTGAGCAGGCATGAATCCTGCGGCCCAGCTGGCGATTATCAGGCAGCTGAGCAGGCATGAATCCTGCGGCCCAGCTGGCGATTATCAGGCAGCTGAGCAGGCATGAATCCTGCGGCCCAGCTGGCGATTATCAGGCAGCTGAGCAGGCATGAATCCTGCGGCCCAGCTGGCGATTATCAGGCAGCTGAGCAGGCATGAATCCTGCGGCCCAGCTGGCGATTATCAGGCAGCTGAGCAGGCATGAATCCTGCGGCCCAGCTGGCGATTATCAGGCAGCTGAGCAGGCATGAATCCTGCGGCCCAGCTGGCGATTATCAGGCAGCTGAGCAGGCATGAATCCTGCGGCCCAGCTGGCGATTATCAGGCAGCTGAGCAGGCGCTGATCCCGCACCTCAGCAGGCACTGATCACGTGCCTGTCATGCAGTGATCAGGTGACTGAGAGGCGCTGATCATGTGACTGCTCATGTGCTGATCAGGTAGCTCTCCTGCACGGATCATGTGCCTCAGCAGGCAAGAATCAAGCAGCTGAGCAGGCATGAATCCTGCGGCCCAGCTGGCGATTATCAGGCAGCTGAGCAGGCATGAATCCTGCGGCCCAGCTGGCGATTATCAGGCAGCTGAGCAGGCATGAATCCTGCGGCCCAGCTGGCGATTATCAGGCAGCTGAGCAGGCATGAATCCTGCGGCCCAGCTGGCGATTATCAGGCAGCTGAGCAGGCATGAATCCTGCGGCCCAGCTGGCGATTATCAGGCAGCTGAGCAGGCATGAATCCTGCGGCCCAGCTGGCGATTATCAGGCAGCTGAGCAGGCATGAATCCTGCGGCCCAGCTGGCGATTATCAGGCAGCTGAGCAGGCATGAATCCTGCGGCCCAGCTGGCGATTATCAGGCAGCTGAGCAGGCGCTGATCCCGCACCTCAGCAGGCACTGATCACGTGCCTGTCATGCAGTGATCAGGTGACTGAGAGGCGCTGATCATGTGACTGCTCATGTGCTGATCAGGTAGCTCTCCTGCACGGATCATGTGCCTCAGCAGGCAAGAATCAAGCAGCTGAGCAGGCATGAATCCTGCGGCCCAGCTGGCGATTATCAGGCAGCTGAGCAGGCATGAATCCTGCGGCCCAGCTGGCGATTATCAGGCAGCTGAGCAGGCATGAATCCTGCGGCCCAGCTGGCGATTATCAGGCAGCTGAGCAGGCATGAATCCTGCGGCCCAGCTGGCGATTATCAGGCAGCTGAGCAGGCATGAATCCTGCGGCCCAGCTGGCGATTATCAGGCAGCTGAGCAGGCATGAATCCTGCGGCCCAGCTGGCGATTATCAGGCAGCTGAGCAGGCGCTGATCCCGCACCTCAGCAGGCACTGATCACGTGCCTGTCATGCAGTGATCAGGTGACTGAGAGGCGCTGATCATGTGACTGCTCATGTGCTGATCAGGTAGCTCTCCTGCACGGATCATGTGCCTCAGCAGGCAAGAATCAAGCAGCTGAGCAGGCATGAATCCTGCGGCCCAGCTGGCGATTATCAGGCAGCTGAGCAGGCATGAATCCTGCGGCCCAGCTGGCGATTATCAGGCAGCTGAGCAGGCATGAATCCTGCGGCCCAGCTGGCGATTATCAGGCAGCTGAGCAGGCATGAATCCTGCGGCCCAGCTGGCGATTATCAGGCAGCTGAGCAGGCATGAATCCTGCGGCCCAGCTGGCGATTATCAGGCAGCTGAGCAGGCATGAATCCTGCGGCCCAGCTGGCGATTATCAGGCAGCTGAGCAGGCATGAATCCTGCGGCCCAGCTGGCGATTATCAGGCAGCTGAGCAGGCATGAATCCTGCGGCCCAGCTGGCGATTATCAGGCAGCTGAGCAGGCATGAATCCTGCGGCCCAGCTGGCGATTATCAGGCAGCTGAGCAGGCATGAATCCTGCGGCCCAGCTGGCGATTATCAGGCAGCTGAGCAGGCATGAATCCTGCGGCCCAGCTGGCGATTATCAGGCAGCTGAGCAGGCATGAATCCTGCGGCCCAGCTGGCGATTATCAGGCAGCTGAGCAGGCATGAATCCTGCGGCCCAGCTGGCGATTATCAGGCAGCTGAGCAGGCATGAATCCTGCGGCCCAGCTGGCGATTATCAGGCAGCTGAGCAGGCATGAATCCTGCGGCCCAGCTGGCGATTATCAGGCAGCTGAGCAGGCATGAATCCTGCGGCCCAGCTGGCGATTATCAGGCAGCTGAGCAGGCATGAATCCTGCGGCCCAGCTGGCGATTATCAGGCAGCTGAGCAGGCATGAATCCTGCGGCCCAGCTGGCGATTATCAGGCAGCTGAGCAGGCATGAATCCTGCGGCCCAGCTGGCGATTATCAGGCAGCTGAGCAGGCATGAATCCTGCGGCCCAGCTGGCGATTATCAGGCAGCTGAGCAGGCATGAATCCTGCGGCCCAGCTGGCGATTATCAGGCAGCTGAGCAGGCGCTGATCCCGCACCTCAGCAGGCACTGATCACGTGCCTGTCATGCAGTGATCAGGTGACTGAGAGGCGCTGATCATGTGACTGCTCATGTGCTGATCAGGTAGCTCTCCTGCACGGATCATGTGCCTCAGCAGGCAAGAATCAAGCAGCTGAGCAGGCATGAATCCTGCGGCCCAGCTGGCGATTATCAGGCAGCTGAGCAGGCATGAATCCTGCGGCCCAGCTGGCGATTATCAGGCAGCTGAGCAGGCATGAATCCTGCGGCCCAGCTGGCGATTATCAGGCAGCTGAGCAGGCATGAATCCTGCGGCCCAGCTGGCGATTATCAGGCAGCTGAGCAGGCATGAATCCTGCGGCCCAGCTGGCGATTATCAGGCAGCTGAGCAGGCATGAATCCTGCGGCCCAGCTGGCGATTATCAGGCAGCTGAGCAGGCATGAATCCTGCGGCCCAGCTGGCGATTATCAGGCAGCTGAGCAGGCATGAATCCTGCGGCCCAGCTGGCGATTATCAGGCAGCTGAGCAGGCATGAATCCTGCGGCCCAGCTGGCGATTATCAGGCAGCTGAGCAGGCATGAATCCTGCGGCCCAGCTGGCGATTATCAGGCAGCTGAGCAGGCATGAATCCTGCGGCCCAGCTGGCGATTATCAGGCAGCTGAGCAGGCATGAATCCTGCGGCCCAGCTGGCGATTATCAGGCAGCTGAGCAGGCATGAATCCTGCGGCCCAGCTGGCGATTATCAGGCAGCTGAGCAGGCATGAATCCTGCGGCCCAGCTGGCGATTATCAGGCAGCTGAGCAGGCATGAATCCTGCGGCCCAGCTGGCGATTATCAGGCAGCTGAGCAGGCATGAATCCTGCGGCCCAGCTGGCGATTATCAGGCAGCTGAGCAGGCATGAATCCTGCGGCCCAGCTGGCGATTATCAGGCAGCTGAGCAGGCATGAATCCTGCGGCCCAGCTGGCGATTATCAGGCAGCTGAGCAGGCATGAATCCTGCGGCCCAGCTGGCGATTATCAGGCAGCTGAGCAGGCATGAATCCTGCGGCCCAGCTGGCGATTATCAGGCAGCTGAGCAGGCATGAATCCTGCGGCCCAGCTGGCGATTATCAGGCAGCTGAGCAGGCATGAATCCTGCGGCCCAGCTGGCGATTATCAGGCAGCTGAGCAGGCATGAATCCTGCGGCCCAGCTGGCGATTATCAGGCAGCTGAGCAGGCGCTGATCCCGCACCTCAGCAGGCACTGATCACGTGCCTGTCATGCAGTGATCAGGTGACTGAGAGGCGCTGATCATGTGACTGCTCATGTGCTGATCAGGTAGCTCTCCTGCACGGATCATGTGCCTCAGCAGGCAAGAATCAAGCAGCTGAGCAGGCATGAATCCTGCGGCCCAGCTGGCGATTATCAGGCAGCTGAGCAGGCATGAATCCTGCGGCCCAGCTGGCGATTATCAGGCAGCTGAGCAGGCATGAATCCTGCGGCCCAGCTGGCGATTATCAGGCAGCTGAGCAGGCATGAATCCTGCGGCCCAGCTGGCGATTATCAGGCAGCTGAGCAGGCATGAATCCTGCGGCCCAGCTGGCGATTATCAGGCAGCTGAGCAGGCATGAATCCTGCGGCCCAGCTGGCGATTATCAGGCAGCTGAGCAGGCATGAATCCTGCGGCCCAGCTGGCGATTATCAGGCAGCTGAGCAGGCATGAATCCTGCGGCCCAGCTGGCGATTATCAGGCAGCTGAGCAGGCATGAATCCTGCGGCCCAGCTGGCGATTATCAGGCAGCTGAGCAGGCATGAATCCTGCGGCCCAGCTGGCGATTATCAGGCAGCTGAGCAGGCATGAATCCTGCGGCCCAGCTGGCGATTATCAGGCAGCTGAGCAGGCATGAATCCTGCGGCCCAGCTGGCGATTATCAGGCAGCTGAGCAGGCATGAATCCTGCGGCCCAGCTGGCGATTATCAGGCAGCTGAGCAGGCGCTGATCCCGCACCTCAGCAGGCACTGATCACGTGCCTGTCATGCAGTGATCAGGTGACTGAGAGGCGCTGATCATGTGACTGCTCATGTGCTGATCAGGTAGCTCTCCTGCACGGATCATGTGCCTCAGCAGGCAAGAATCAAGCAGCTGAGCAGGCATGAATCCTGCGGCCCAGCTGGCGATTATCAGGCAGCTGAGCAGGCATGAATCCTGCGGCCCAGCTGGCGATTATCAGGCAGCTGAGCAGGCATGAATCCTGCGGCCCAGCTGGCGATTATCAGGCAGCTGAGCAGGCATGAATCCTGCGGCCCAGCTGGCGATTATCAGGCAGCTGAGCAGGCATGAATCCTGCGGCCCAGCTGGCGATTATCAGGCAGCTGAGCAGGCATGAATCCTGCGGCCCAGCTGGCGATTATCAGGCAGCTGAGCAGGCATGAATCCTGCGGCCCAGCTGGCGATTATCAGGCAGCTGAGCAGGCATGAATCCTGCGGCCCAGCTGGCGATTATCAGGCAGCTGAGCAGGCATGAATCCTGCGGCCCAGCTGGCGATTATCAGGCAGCTGAGCAGGCATGAATCCTGCGGCCCAGCTGGCGATTATCAGGCAGCTGAGCAGGCATGAATCCTGCGGCCCAGCTGGCGATTATCAGGCAGCTGAGCAGGCATGAATCCTGCGGCCCAGCTGGCGATTATCAGGCAGCTGAGCAGGCATGAATCCTGCGGCCCAGCTGGCGATTATCAGGCAGCTGAGCAGGCATGAATCCTGCGGCCCAGCTGGCGATTATCAGGCAGCTGAGCAGGCATGAATCCTGCGGCCCAGCTGGCGATTATCAGGCAGCTGAGCAGGCATGAATCCTGCGGCCCAGCTGGCGATTATCAGGCAGCTGAGCAGGCATGAATCCTGCGGCCCAGCTGGCGATTATCAGGCAGCTGAGCAGGCATGAATCCTGCGGCCCAGCTGGCGATTATCAGGCAGCTGAGCAGGCATGAATCCTGCGGCCCAGCTGGCGATTATCAGGCAGCTGAGCAGGCATGAATCCTGCGGCCCAGCTGGCGATTATCAGGCAGCTGAGCAGGCATGAATCCTGCGGCCCAGCTGGCGATTATCAGGCAGCTGAGCAGGCGCTGATCCCGCACCTCAGCAGGCACTGATCACGTGCCTGTCATGCAGTGATCAGGTGACTGAGAGGCGCTGATCATGTGACTGCTCATGTGCTGATCAGGTAGCTCTCCTGCACGGATCATGTGCCTCAGCAGGCAAGAATCAAGCAGCTGAGCAGGCATGAATCCTGCGGCCCAGCTGGCGATTATCAGGCAGCTGAGCAGGCATGAATCCTGCGGCCCAGCTGGCGATTATCAGGCAGCTGAGCAGGCATGAATCCTGCGGCCCAGCTGGCGATTATCAGGCAGCTGAGCAGGCATGAATCCTGCGGCCCAGCTGGCGATTATCAGGCAGCTGAGCAGGCATGAATCCTGCGGCCCAGCTGGCGATTATCAGGCAGCTGAGCAGGCATGAATCCTGCGGCCCAGCTGGCGATTATCAGGCAGCTGAGCAGGCATGAATCCTGCGGCCCAGCTGGCGATTATCAGGCAGCTGAGCAGGCATGAATCCTGCGGCCCAGCTGGCGATTATCAGGCAGCTGAGCAGGCATGAATCCTGCGGCCCAGCTGGCGATTATCAGGCAGCTGAGCAGGCATGAATCCTGCGGCCCAGCTGGCGATTATCAGGCAGCTGAGCAGGCATGAATCCTGCGGCCCAGCTGGCGATTATCAGGCAGCTGAGCAGGCATGAATCCTGCGGCCCAGCTGGCGATTATCAGGCAGCTGAGCAGGCGCTGATCCCGCACCTCAGCAGGCACTGATCACGTGCCTGTCATGCAGTGATCAGGTGACTGAGAGGCGCTGATCATGTGACTGCTCATGTGCTGATCAGGTAGCTCTCCTGCACGGATCATGTGCCTCAGCAGGCAAGAATCAAGCAGCTGAGCAGGCATGAATCCTGCGGCCCAGCTGGCGATTATCAGGCAGCTGAGCAGGCATGAATCCTGCGGCCCAGCTGGCGATTATCAGGCAGCTGAGCAGGCATGAATCCTGCGGCCCAGCTGGCGATTATCAGGCAGCTGAGCAGGCATGAATCCTGCGGCCCAGCTGGCGATTATCAGGCAGCTGAGCAGGCGCTGATCCCGCACCTCAGCAGGCACTGATCACGTGCCTGTCATGCAGTGATCAGGTGACTGAGAGGCACTGATCATGTGACTGCTCATGTGCTGATCAGGCAGCTGAGCAGGCATGGATCATGTGCCTCAGCAGGCAAGAATCAGGCAGCTGAGCAGGCATGAATCCTGCGGCCCAGCTGGCGATTATCAGGCAGCTGAGCAGGCATGAATCCTGCGGCCCAGCTGGCGATTATCAGGCAGCTGAGCAGGCATGAATCCTGCGGCCCAGCTGGCGATTATCAGGCAGCTGAGCAGGCATGAATCCTGCGGCCCAGCTGGCGATTATCAGGCAGCTGAGCAGGCATGAATCCTGCGGCCCAGCTGGCGATTATCAGGCAGCTGAGCAGGCATGAATCCTGCGGCCCAGCTGGCGATTATCAGGCAGCTGAGCAGGCATGAATCCTGCGGCCCAGCTGGCGATTATCAGGCAGCTGAGCAGGCGCTGATCCCGCACCTCAGCAGGCACTGATCACGTGCCTGTCATGCAGTGATCAGGTGACTGAGAGGCGCTGATCATGTGACTGCTCATGTGCTGATCAGGTAGCTCTCCTGCACGGATCATGTGCCTCAGCAGGCAAGAATCAAGCAGCTGAGCAGGCATGAATCCTGCGGCCCAGCTGGCGATTATCAGGCAGCTGAGCAGGCATGAATCCTGCGGCCCAGCTGGCGATTATCAGGCAGCTGAGCAGGCATGAATCCTGCGGCCCAGCTGGCGATTATCAGGCAGCTGAGCAGGCATGAATCCTGCGGCCCAGCTGGCGATTATCAGGCAGCTGAGCAGGCATGAATCCTGCGGCCCAGCTGGCGATTATCAGGCAGCTGAGCAGGCATGAATCCTGCGGCCCAGCTGGCGATTATCAGGCAGCTGAGCAGGCATGAATCCTGCGGCCCAGCTGGCGATTATCAGGCAGCTGAGCAGGCATGAATCCTGCGGCCCAGCTGGCGATTATCAGGCAGCTGAGCAGGCGCTGATCCCGCACCTCAGCAGGCACTGATCACGTGCCTGTCATGCAGTGATCAGGTGACTGAGAGGCGCTGATCATGTGACTGCTCATGTGCTGATCAGGTAGCTCTCCTGCACGGATCATGTGCCTCAGCAGGCAAGAATCAAGCAGCTGAGCAGGCATGAATCCTGCGGCCCAGCTGGCGATTATCAGGCAGCTGAGCAGGCATGAATCCTGCGGCCCAGCTGGCGATTATCAGGCAGCTGAGCAGGCATGAATCCTGCGGCCCAGCTGGCGATTATCAGGCAGCTGAGCAGGCATGAATCCTGCGGCCCAGCTGGCGATTATCAGGCAGCTGAGCAGGCATGAATCCTGCGGCCCAGCTGGCGATTATCAGGCAGCTGAGCAGGCATGAATCCTGCGGCCCAGCTGGCGATTATCAGGCAGCTGAGCAGGCATGAATCCTGCGGCCCAGCTGGCGATTATCAGGCAGCTGAGCAGGCATGAATCCTGCGGCCCAGCTGGCGATTATCAGGCAGCTGAGCAGGCATGAATCCTGCGGCCCAGCTGGCGATTATCAGGCAGCTGAGCAGGCATGAATCCTGCGGCCCAGCTGGCGATTATCAGGCAGCTGAGCAGGCATGAATCCTGCGGCCCAGCTGGCGATTATCAGGCAGCTGAGCAGGCATGAATCCTGCGGCCCAGCTGGCGATTATCAGGCAGCTGAGCAGGCATGAATCCTGCGGCCCAGCTGGCGATTATCAGGCAGCTGAGCAGGCATGAATCCTGCGGCCCAGCTGGCGATTATCAGGCAGCTGAGCAGGCATGAATCCTGCGGCCCAGCTGGCGATTATCAGGCAGCTGAGCAGGCATGAATCCTGCGGCCCAGCTGGCGATTATCAGGCAGCTGAGCAGGCATGAATCCTGCGGCCCAGCTGGCGATTATCAGGCAGCTGAGCAGGCATGAATCCTGCGGCCCAGCTGGCGATTATCAGGCAGCTGAGCAGGCGCTGATCCCGCACCTCAGCAGGCACTGATCACGTGCCTGTCATGCAGTGATCAGGTGACTGAGAGGCGCTGATCATGTGACTGCTCATGTGCTGATCAGGTAGCTCTCCTGCACGGATCATGTGCCTCAGCAGGCAAGAATCAAGCAGCTGAGCAGGCATGAATCCTGCGGCCCAGCTGGCGATTATCAGGCAGCTGAGCAGGCATGAATCCTGCGGCCCAGCTGGCGATTATCAGGCAGCTGAGCAGGCATGAATCCTGCGGCCCAGCTGGCGATTATCAGGCAGCTGAGCAGGCATGAATCCTGCGGCCCAGCTGGCGATTATCAGGCAGCTGAGCAGGCATGAATCCTGCGGCCCAGCTGGCGATTATCAGGCAGCTGAGCAGGCATGAATCCTGCGGCCCAGCTGGCGATTATCAGGCAGCTGAGCAGGCATGAATCCTGCGGCCCAGCTGGCGATTATCAGGCAGCTGAGCAGGCGCTGATCCCGCACCTCAGCAGGCACTGATCACGTGCCTGTCATGCAGTGATCAGGTGACTGAGAGGCGCTGATCATGTGACTGCTCATGTGCTGATCAGGTAGCTCTCCTGCATGGATCATGTGCCTCAGCAGGCAAGAATCAAGCAGCTGAGCAGGCATGAATCCTGCGGCCCAGCTGGCGATTATCAGGCAGCTGAGCAGGCATGAATCCTGCGGCCCAGCTGGCGATTATCAGGCAGCTGAGCAGGCATGAATCCTGCGGCCCAGCTGGCGATTATCAGGCAGCTGAGCAGGCATGAATCCTGCGGCCCAGCTGGCGATTATCAGGCAGCTGAGCAGGCGCTGATCCCGCACTCAGCAGGCACTGATCACGTGCCTGTCATGCAGTGATCAGGTGACTGAGAGGCACTGATCATGTGACTGCTCATGTGCTGATCAGGTAGCTCTCAGGCATGGATCATGTGCCTCAGCAGGCAAGAATCACGCAGCTGAGCAGGCATGAATCCTGCGGCCCAGCTGGCGATTATCAGGCAGCTGAGCAGGCATGAATCCTGCGGCCCAGCTGGCGATTATCAGGCAGCTGAGCAGGCATGAATCCTGCGGCCCAGCTGGCGATTATCAGGCAGCTGAGCAGGCATGAATCCTGCGGCCCAGCTGGCGATTATCAGGCAGCTGAGCAGGCATGAATCCTGCGGCCCAGCTGGCGATTATCAGGCAGCTGAGCAGGCATGAATCCTGCGGCCCAGCTGGCGATTATCAGGCAGCTGAGCAGGCATGAATCCTGCGGCCCAGCTGGCGATTATCAGGCAGCTGAGCAGGCGCTGATCCCGCACCTCAGCAGGCACTGATCACGTGCCTGTCATGCAGTGATCAGGTGACTGAGAGGCGCTGATCATGTGACTGCTCATGTGCTGATCAGGTAGCTCTCCTGCACGGATCATGTGCCTCAGCAGGCAAGAATCAAGCAGCTGAGCAGGCATGAATCCTGCGGCCCAGCTGGCGATTATCAGGCAGCTGAGCAGGCATGAATCCTGCGGCCCAGCTGGCGATTATCAGGCAGCTGAGCAGGCATGAATCCTGCGGCCCAGCTGGCGATTATCAGGCAGCTGAGCAGGCATGAATCCTGCGGCCCAGCTGGCGATTATCAGGCAGCTGAGCAGGCATGAATCCTGCGGCCCAGCTGGCGATTATCAGGCAGCTGAGCAGGCATGAATCCTGCGGCCCAGCTGGCGATTATCAGGCAGCTGAGCAGGCATGAATCCTGCGGCCCAGCTGGCGATTATCAGGCAGCTGAGCAGGCATGAATCCTGCGGCCCAGCTGGCGATTATCAGGCAGCTGAGCAGGCATGAATCCTGCGGCCCAGCTGGCGATTATCAGGCAGCTGAGCAGGCATGAATCCTGCGGCCCAGCTGGCGATTATCAGGCAGCTGAGCAGGCGCTGATCCGCACCTCAGCAGGCACTGATCACGTGCCTGTCATGCAGTGATCAGGTGACTGAGAGGCGCTGATCATGTGACTGCTCATGTGCTGATCAGGTAGCTCTCCTGCACGGATCATGTGCCTCAGCAGGCAAGAATCAAGCAGCTGAGCAGGCATGAATCCTGCGGCCCAGCTGGCGATTATCAGGCAGCTGAGCAGGCATGAATCCTGCGGCCCAGCTGGCGATTATCAGGCAGCTGAGCAGGCATGAATCCTGCGGCCCAGCTGGCGATTATCAGGCAGCTGAGCAGGCATGAATCCTGCGGCCCAGCTGGCGATTATCAGGCAGCTGAGCAGGCATGAATCCTGCGGCCCAGCTGGCGATTATCAGGCAGCTGAGCAGGCATGAATCCTGCGGCCCAGCTGGCGATTATCAGGCAGCTGAGCAGGCATGAATCCTGCGGCCCAGCTGGCGATTATCAGGCAGCTGAGCAGGCATGAATCCTGCGGCCCAGCTGGCGATTATCAGGCAGCTGAGCAGGCATGAATCCTGCGGCCCAGCTGGCGATTATCAGGCAGCTGAGCAGGCGCTGATCCCGCACCTCAGCAGGCACTGATCACGTGCCTGTCATGCAGTGATCAGGTGACTGAGAGGCGCTGATCATGTGACTGCTCATGTGCTGATCAGGTAGCTCTCCTGCACGGATCATGTGCCTCAGCAGGCAAGAATCAAGCAGCTGAGCAGGCATGAATCCTGCGGCCCAGCTGGCGATTATCAGGCAGCTGAGCAGGCATGAATCCTGCGGCCCAGCTGGCGATTATCAGGCAGCTGAGCAGGCATGAATCCTGCGGCCCAGCTGGCGATTATCAGGCAGCTGAGCAGGCATGAATCCTGCGGCCCAGCTGGCGATTATCAGGCAGCTGAGCAGGCATGAATCCTGCGGCCCAGCTGGCGATTATCAGGCAGCTGAGCAGGCATGAATCCTGCGGCCCAGCTGGCGATTATCAGGCAGCTGAGCAGGCATGAATCCTGCGGCCCAGCTGGCGATTATCAGGCAGCTGAGCAGGCATGAATCCTGCGGCCCAGCTGGCGATTATCAGGCAGCTGAGCAGGCATGAATCCTGCGGCCCAGCTGGCGATTATCAGGCAGCTGAGCAGGCATGAATCCTGCGGCCCAGCTGGCGATTATCAGGCAGCTGAGCAGGCATGAATCCTGCGGCCCAGCTGGCGATTATCAGGCAGCTGAGCAGGCATGAATCCTGCGGCCCAGCTGGCGATTATCAGGCAGCTGAGCAGGCGCTGATCCCGCACCTCAGCAGGCACTGATCACGTGCCTGTCATGCAGTGATCAGGTGACTGAGAGGCGCTGATCATGTGACTGCTCATGTGCTGATCAGGTAGCTCTCCTGCACGGATCATGTGCCTCAGCAGGCAAGAATCAAGCAGCTGAGCAGGCATGAATCCTGCGGCCCAGCTGGCGATTATCAGGCAGCTGAGCAGGCATGAATCCTGCGGCCCAGCTGGCGATTATCAGGCAGCTGAGCAGGCATGAATCCTGCGGCCCAGCTGGCGATTATCAGGCAGCTGAGCAGGCATGAATCCTGCGGCCCAGCTGGCGATTATCAGGCAGCTGAGCAGGCGCTGATCCCGCACCTCAGCAGGCACTGATCACGTGCCTGTCATGCAGTGATCAGGTGACTGAGAGGCACTGATCATGTGACTGCTCATGTGCTGATCAGGCAGCTGAGCTGCATGGATCATGTGCCCAGCAGGCAAGAATCAGGCAGCTGAGCAGGCATGAATCCTGCGGCCCAGCTGGCGATTATCAGGCAGCTGAGCAGGCATGAATCCTGCGGCCCAGCTGGCGATTATCAGGCAGCTGAGCAGGCATGAATCCTGCGGCCCAGCTGGCGATTATCAGGCAGCTGAGCAGGCATGAATCCTGCGGCCCAGCTGGCGATTATCAGGCAGCTGAGCAGGCATGAATCCTGCGGCCCAGCTGGCGATTATCAGGCAGCTGAGCAGGCATGAATCCTGCGGCCCAGCTGGCGATTATCAGGCAGCTGAGCAGGCATGAATCCTGCGGCCCAGCTGGCGATTATCAGGCAGCTGAGCAGGCGCTGATCCCGCACCTCAGCAGGCACTGATCACGTGCCTGTCATGCAGTGATCAGGTGACTGAGAGGCGCTGATCATGTGACTGCTCATGTGCTGATCAGGTAGCTCTCCTGCACGGATCATGTGCCTCAGCAGGCAAGAATCAAGCAGCTGAGCAGGCATGAATCCTGCGGCCCAGCTGGCGATTATCAGGCAGCTGAGCAGGCATGAATCCTGCGGCCCAGCTGGCGATTATCAGGCAGCTGAGCAGGCATGAATCCTGCGGCCCAGCTGGCGATTATCAGGCAGCTGAGCAGGCATGAATCCTGCGGCCCAGCTGGCGATTATCAGGCAGCTGAGCAGGCATGAATCCTGCGGCCCAGCTGGCGATTATCAGGCAGCTGAGCAGGCATGAATCCTGCGGCCCAGCTGGCGATTATCAGGCAGCTGAGCAGGCATGAATCCTGCGGCCCAGCTGGCGATTATCAGGCAGCTGAGCAGGCATGAATCCTGCGGCCCAGCTGGCGATTATCAGGCAGCTGAGCAGGCGCTGATCCCGCACCTCAGCAGGCACTGATCACGTGCCTGTCATGCAGTGATCAGGTGACTGAGAGGCGCTGATCATGTGACTGCTCATGTGCTGATCAGGTAGCTCTCCTGCACGGATCATGTGCCTCAGCAGGCAAGAATCAAGCAGCTGAGCAGGCATGAATCCTGCGGCCCAGCTGGCGATTATCAGGCAGCTGAGCAGGCATGAATCCTGCGGCCCAGCTGGCGATTATCAGGCAGCTGAGCAGGCATGAATCCTGCGGCCCAGCTGGCGATTATCAGGCAGCTGAGCAGGCATGAATCCTGCGGCCCAGCTGGCGATTATCAGGCAGCTGAGCAGGCATGAATCCTGCGGCCCAGCTGGCGATTATCAGGCAGCTGAGCAGGCATGAATCCTGCGGCCCAGCTGGCGATTATCAGGCAGCTGAGCAGGCATGAATCCTGCGGCCCAGCTGGCGATTATCAGGCAGCTGAGCAGGCATGAATCCTGCGGCCCAGCTGGCGATTATCAGGCAGCTGAGCAGGCATGAATCCTGCGGCCCAGCTGGCGATTATCAGGCAGCTGAGCAGGCATGAATCCTGCGGCCCAGCTGGCGATTATCAGGCAGCTGAGCAGGCATGAATCCTGCGGCCCAGCTGGCGATTATCAGGCAGCTGAGCAGGCATGAATCCTGCGGCCCAGCTGGCGATTATCAGGCAGCTGAGCAGGCATGAATCCTGCGGCCCAGCTGGCGATTATCAGGCAGCTGAGCAGGCATGAATCCTGCGGCCCAGCTGGCGATTATCAGGCAGCTGAGCAGGCATGAATCCTGCGGCCCAGCTGGCGATTATCAGGCAGCTGAGCAGGCATGAATCCTGCGGCCCAGCTGGCGATTATCAGGCAGCTGAGCAGGCATGAATCCTGCGGCCCAGCTGGCGATTATCAGGCAGCTGAGCAGGCATGAATCCTGCGGCCCAGCTGGCGATTATCAGGCAGCTGAGCAGGCGCTGATCCCGCACCTCAGCAGGCACTGATCACGTGCCTGTCATGCAGTGATCAGGTGACTGAGAGGCGCTGATCATGTGACTGCTCATGTGCTGATCAGGTAGCTCTCCTGCACGGATCATGTGCCTCAGCAGGCAAGAATCAAGCAGCTGAGCAGGCATGAATCCTGCGGCCCAGCTGGCGATTATCAGGCAGCTGAGCAGGCATGAATCCTGCGGCCCAGCTGGCGATTATCAGGCAGCTGAGCAGGCATGAATCCTGCGGCCCAGCTGGCGATTATCAGGCAGCTGAGCAGGCATGAATCCTGCGGCCCAGCTGGCGATTATCAGGCAGCTGAGCAGGCATGAATCCTGCGGCCCAGCTGGCGATTATCAGGCAGCTGAGCAGGCATGAATCCTGCGGCCCAGCTGGCGATTATCAGGCAGCTGAGCAGGCATGAATCCTGCGGCCCAGCTGGCGATTATCAGGCAGCTGAGCAGGCATGAATCCTGCGGCCCAGCTGGCGATTATCAGGCAGCTGAGCAGGCATGAATCCTGCGGCCCAGCTGGCGATTATCAGGCAGCTGAGCAGGCATGAATCCTGCGGCCCAGCTGGCGATTATCAGGCAGCTGAGCAGGCGCTGATCCCGCACCTCAGCAGGCACTGATCACGTGCCTGTCATGCAGTGATCAGGTGACTGAGAGGCGCTGATCATGTGACTGCTCATGTGCTGATCAGGTAGCTCTCCTGCACGGATCATGTGCCTCAGCAGGCAAGAATCAAGCAGCTGAGCAGGCATGAATCCTGCGGCCCAGCTGGCGATTATCAGGCAGCTGAGCAGGCATGAATCCTGCGGCCCAGCTGGCGATTATCAGGCAGCTGAGCAGGCATGAATCCTGCGGCCCAGCTGGCGATTATCAGGCAGCTGAGCAGGCATGAATCCTGCGGCCCAGCTGGCGATTATCAGGCAGCTGAGCAGGCGCTGATCCCGCATCAGCAGGCACTGATCACGTGCCTGTCATGCAGTGATCAGGTGACTGAGAGGCGCTGATCATGTGACTGCTCATGTGCTGATCAGGTAGCTCTCCTGCATGGATCATGTGCCTCAGCAGGCAAGAATCAAGCAGCTGAGCAGGCATGAATCCTGCGGCCCAGCTGGCGATTATCAGGCAGCTGAGCAGGCATGAATCCTGCGGCCCAGCTGGCGATTATCAGGCAGCTGAGCAGGCATGAATCCTGCGGCCCAGCTGGCGATTATCAGGCAGCTGAGCAGGCATGAATCCTGCGGCCCAGCTGGCGATTATCAGGCAGCTGAGCAGGCATGAATCCTGCGGCCCAGCTGGCGATTATCAGGCAGCTGAGCAGGCATGAATCCTGCGGCCCAGCTGGCGATTATCAGGCAGCTGAGCAGGCATGAATCCTGCGGCCCAGCTGGCGATTATCAGGCAGCTGAGCAGGCGCTGATCCCGCACCTCAGCAGGCACTGATCACGTGCCTGTCATGCAGTGATCAGGTGACTGAGAGGCGCTGATCATGTGACTGCTCATGTGCTGATCAGGTAGCTCTCCTGCACGGATCATGTGCCTCAGCAGGCAAGAATCAAGCAGCTGAGCAGGCATGAATCCTGCGGCCCAGCTGGCGATTATCAGGCAGCTGAGCAGGCATGAATCCTGCGGCCCAGCTGGCGATTATCAGGCAGCTGAGCAGGCATGAATCCTGCGGCCCAGCTGGCGATTATCAGGCAGCTGAGCAGGCATGAATCCTGCGGCCCAGCTGGCGATTATCAGGCAGCTGAGCAGGCATGAATCCTGCGGCCCAGCTGGCGATTATCAGGCAGCTGAGCAGGCATGAATCCTGCGGCCCAGCTGGCGATTATCAGGCAGCTGAGCAGGCATGAATCCTGCGGCCCAGCTGGCGATTATCAGGCAGCTGAGCAGGCATGAATCCTGCGGCCCAGCTGGCGATTATCAGGCAGCTGAGCAGGCATGAATCCTGCGGCCCAGCTGGCGATTATCAGGCAGCTGAGCAGGCATGAATCCTGCGGCCCAGCTGGCGATTATCAGGCAGCTGAGCAGGCGCTGATCCCGCACCTCAGCAGGCACTGATCACGTGCCTGTCATGCAGTGATCAGGTGACTGAGAGGCGCTGATCATGTGACTGCTCATGTGCTGATCAGGTAGCTCTCCTGCACGGATCATGTGCCTCAGCAGGCAAGAATCAAGCAGCTGAGCAGGCATGAATCCTGCGGCCCAGCTGGCGATTATCAGGCAGCTGAGCAGGCATGAATCCTGCGGCCCAGCTGGCGATTATCAGGCAGCTGAGCAGGCATGAATCCTGCGGCCCAGCTGGCGATTATCAGGCAGCTGAGCAGGCATGAATCCTGCGGCCCAGCTGGCGATTATCAGGCAGCTGAGCAGGCATGAATCCTGCGGCCCAGCTGGCGATTATCAGGCAGCTGAGCAGGCATGAATCCTGCGGCCCAGCTGGCGATTATCAGGCAGCTGAGCAGGCATGAATCCTGCGGCCCAGCTGGCGATTATCAGGCAGCTGAGCAGGCATGAATCCTGCGGCCCAGCTGGCGATTATCAGGCAGCTGAGCAGGCATGAATCCTGCGGCCCAGCTGGCGATTATCAGGCAGCTGAGCAGGCGCTGATCCCGCACCTCAGCAGGCACTGATCACGTGCCTGTCATGCAGTGATCAGGTGACTGAGAGGCGCTGATCATGTGACTGCTCATGTGCTGATCAGGTAGCTCTCCTGCACGGATCATGTGCCTCAGCAGGCAAGAATCAAGCAGCTGAGCAGGCATGAATCCTGCGGCCCAGCTGGCGATTATCAGGCAGCTGAGCAGGCATGAATCCTGCGGCCCAGCTGGCGATTATCAGGCAGCTGAGCAGGCATGAATCCTGCGGCCCAGCTGGCGATTATCAGGCAGCTGAGCAGGCATGAATCCTGCGGCCCAGCTGGCGATTATCAGGCAGCTGAGCAGGCATGAATCCTGCGGCCCAGCTGGCGATTATCAGGCAGCTGAGCAGGCATGAATCCTGCGGCCCAGCTGGCGATTATCAGGCAGCTGAGCAGGCATGAATCCTGCGGCCCAGCTGGCGATTATCAGGCAGCTGAGCAGGCATGAATCCTGCGGCCCAGCTGGCGATTATCAGGCAGCTGAGCAGGCATGAATCCTGCGGCCCAGCTGGCGATTATCAGGCAGCTGAGCAGGCATGAATCCTGCGGCCCAGCTGGCGATTATCAGGCAGCTGAGCAGGCATGAATCCTGCGGCCCAGCTGGCGATTATCAGGCAGCTGAGCAGGCATGAATCCTGCGGCCCAGCTGGCGATTATCAGGCAGCTGAGCAGGCGCTGATCCCGCACCTCAGCAGGCACTGATCACGTGCCTGTCATGCAGTGATCAGGTGACTGAGAGGCGCTGATCATGTGACTGCTCATGTGCTGATCAGGTAGCTCTCCTGCACGGATCATGTGCCTCAGCAGGCAAGAATCAAGCAGCTGAGCAGGCATGAATCCTGCGGCCCAGCTGGCGATTATCAGGCAGCTGAGCAGGCATGAATCCTGCGGCCCAGCTGGCGATTATCAGGCAGCTGAGCAGGCATGAATCCTGCGGCCCAGCTGGCGATTATCAGGCAGCTGAGCAGGCATGAATCCTGCGGCCCAGCTGGCGATTATCAGGCAGCTGAGCAGGCGCTGATCCCGCACCTCAGCAGGCACTGATCACGTGCCTGTCATGCAGTGATCAGGTGACTGAGAGGCACTGATCATGTGACTGCTCATGTGCTGATCAGGCAGCTGAGCTGCATGGATCATGTGCCCAGCAGGCAAGAATCAAGCAGCTGAGCAGGCATGAATCCTGCGGCCCAGCTGGCGATTATCAGGCAGCTGAGCAGGCATGAATCCTGCGGCCCAGCTGGCGATTATCAGGCAGCTGAGCAGGCATGAATCCTGCGGCCCAGCTGGCGATTATCAGGCAGCTGAGCAGGCATGAATCCTGCGGCCCAGCTGGCGATTATCAGGCAGCTGAGCAGGCATGAATCCTGCGGCCCAGCTGGCGATTATCAGGCAGCTGAGCAGGCATGAATCCTGCGGCCCAGCTGGCGATTATCAGGCAGCTGAGCAGGCATGAATCCTGCGGCCCAGCTGGCGATTATCAGGCAGCTGAGCAGGCATGAATCCTGCGGCCCAGCTGGCGATTATCAGGCAGCTGAGCAGGCATGAATCCTGCGGCCCAGCTGGCGATTATCAGGCAGCTGAGCAGGCATGAATCCTGCGGCCCAGCTGGCGATTATCAGGCAGCTGAGCAGGCGCTGATCCCGCACCTCAGCAGGCACTGATCACGTGCCTGTCATGCAGTGATCAGGTGACTGAGAGGCGCTGATCATGTGACTGCTCATGTGCTGATCAGGTAGCTCTCCTGCACGGATCATGTGCCTCAGCAGGCAAGAATCAAGCAGCTGAGCAGGCATGAATCCTGCGGCCCAGCTGGCGATTATCAGGCAGCTGAGCAGGCATGAATCCTGCGGCCCAGCTGGCGATTATCAGGCAGCTGAGCAGGCATGAATCCTGCGGCCCAGCTGGCGATTATCAGGCAGCTGAGCAGGCATGAATCCTGCGGCCCAGCTGGCGATTATCAGGCAGCTGAGCAGGCATGAATCCTGCGGCCCAGCTGGCGATTATCAGGCAGCTGAGCAGGCATGAATCCTGCGGCCCAGCTGGCGATTATCAGGCAGCTGAGCAGGCATGAATCCTGCGGCCCAGCTGGCGATTATCAGGCAGCTGAGCAGGCATGAATCCTGCGGCCCAGCTGGCGATTATCAGGCAGCTGAGCAGGCATGAATCCTGCGGCCCAGCTGGCGATTATCAGGCAGCTGAGCAGGCATGAATCCTGCGGCCCAGCTGGCGATTATCAGGCAGCTGAGCAGGCATGAATCCTGCGGCCCAGCTGGCGATTATCAGGCAGCTGAGCAGGCATGAATCCTGCGGCCCAGCTGGCGATTATCAGGCAGCTGAGCAGGCATGAATCCTGCGGCCCAGCTGGCGATTATCAGGCAGCTGAGCAGGCATGAATCCTGCGGCCCAGCTGGCGATTATCAGGCAGCTGAGCAGGCATGAATCCTGCGGCCCAGCTGGCGATTATCAGGCAGCTGAGCAGGCATGAATCCTGCGGCCCAGCTGGCGATTATCAGGCAGCTGAGCAGGCATGAATCCTGCGGCCCAGCTGGCGATTATCAGGCAGCTGAGCAGGCGCTGATCCTGCACCTCAGCAGGCACTGATCACGTGCCTGTCATGCAGTGATCAGGTGACTGAGAGGCGCTGATCATGTGACTGCTCATGTGCTGATCAGGTAGCTCTCCTGCACGGATCATGTGCCTCAGCAGGCAAGAATCAAGCAGCTGAGCAGGCATGAATCCTGCGGCCCAGCTGGCGATTATCAGGCAGCTGAGCAGGCATGAATCCTGCGGCCCAGCTGGCGATTATCAGGCAGCTGAGCAGGCATGAATCCTGCGGCCCAGCTGGCGATTATCAGGCAGCTGAGCAGGCATGAATCCTGCGGCCCAGCTGGCGATTATCAGGCAGCTGAGCAGGCATGAATCCTGCGGCCCAGCTGGCGATTATCAGGCAGCTGAGCAGGCATGAATCCTGCGGCCCAGCTGGCGATTATCAGGCAGCTGAGCAGGCGCTGATCCCGCACCTCAGCAGGCACTGATCACGTGCCTGTCATGCAGTGATCAGGTGACTGAGAGGCGCTGATCATGTGACTGCTCATGTGCTGATCAGGTAGCTCTCCTGCACGGATCATGTGCCTCAGCAGGCAAGAATCAAGCAGCTGAGCAGGCATGAATCCTGCGGCCCAGCTGGCGATTATCAGGCAGCTGAGCAGGCATGAATCCTGCGGCCCAGCTGGCGATTATCAGGCAGCTGAGCAGGCATGAATCCTGCGGCCCAGCTGGCGATTATCAGGCAGCTGAGCAGGCATGAATCCTGCGGCCCAGCTGGCGATTATCAGGCAGCTGAGCAGGCGCTGATCCCGCACATCAGCAGGCACTGATCACGTGCCTGTCATGCAGTGATCAGGTGACTGAGAGGCACTGATCATGTGACTGCTCATGTGCTGATCAGGTAGCTCTGCATGGATCATGTGCCTCAGCAGGCAAGAATCAAGCAGCTGAGCAGGCATGAATCCTGCGGCCCAGCTGGCGATTATCAGGCAGCTGAGCAGGCATGAATCCTGCGGCCCAGCTGGCGATTATCAGGCAGCTGAGCAGGCATGAATCCTGCGGCCCAGCTGGCGATTATCAGGCAGCTGAGCAGGCATGAATCCTGCGGCCCAGCTGGCGATTATCAGGCAGCTGAGCAGGCATGAATCCTGCGGCCCAGCTGGCGATTATCAGGCAGCTGAGCAGGCATGAATCCTGCGGCCCAGCTGGCGATTATCAGGCAGCTGAGCAGGCATGAATCCTGCGGCCCAGCTGGCGATTATCAGGCAGCTGAGCAGGCGCTGATCCCGCACCTCAGCAGGCACTGATCACGTGCCTGTCATGCAGTGATCAGGTGACTGAGAGGCGCTGATCATGTGACTGCTCATGTGCTGATCAGGTAGCTCTCCTGCACGGATCATGTGCCTCAGCAGGCAAGAATCAAGCAGCTGAGCAGGCATGAATCCTGCGGCCCAGCTGGCGATTATCAGGCAGCTGAGCAGGCATGAATCCTGCGGCCCAGCTGGCGATTATCAGGCAGCTGAGCAGGCATGAATCCTGCGGCCCAGCTGGCGATTATCAGGCAGCTGAGCAGGCATGAATCCTGCGGCCCAGCTGGCGATTATCAGGCAGCTGAGCAGGCATGAATCCTGCGGCCCAGCTGGCGATTATCAGGCAGCTGAGCAGGCATGAATCCTGCGGCCCAGCTGGCGATTATCAGGCAGCTGAGCAGGCATGAATCCTGCGGCCCAGCTGGCGATTATCAGGCAGCTGAGCAGGCATGAATCCTGCGGCCCAGCTGGCGATTATCAGGCAGCTGAGCAGGCATGAATCCTGCGGCCCAGCTGGCGATTATCAGGCAGCTGAGCAGGCATGAATCCTGCGGCCCAGCTGGCGATTATCAGGCAGCTGAGCAGGCGCTGATCCCGCACCTCAGCAGGCACTGATCACGTGCCTGTCATGCAGTGATCAGGTGACTGAGAGGCGCTGATCATGTGACTGCTCATGTGCTGATCAGGTAGCTCTCCTGCACGGATCATGTGCCTCAGCAGGCAAGAATCAAGCAGCTGAGCAGGCATGAATCCTGCGGCCCAGCTGGCGATTATCAGGCAGCTGAGCAGGCATGAATCCTGCGGCCCAGCTGGCGATTATCAGGCAGCTGAGCAGGCATGAATCCTGCGGCCCAGCTGGCGATTATCAGGCAGCTGAGCAGGCATGAATCCTGCGGCCCAGCTGGCGATTATCAGGCAGCTGAGCAGGCATGAATCCTGCGGCCCAGCTGGCGATTATCAGGCAGCTGAGCAGGCATGAATCCTGCGGCCCAGCTGGCGATTATCAGGCAGCTGAGCAGGCATGAATCCTGCGGCCCAGCTGGCGATTATCAGGCAGCTGAGCAGGCATGAATCCTGCGGCCCAGCTGGCGATTATCAGGCAGCTGAGCAGGCATGAATCCTGCGGCCCAGCTGGCGATTATCAGGCAGCTGAGCAGGCGCTGATCCCGCACCTCAGCAGGCACTGATCACGTGCCTGTCATGCAGTGATCAGGTGACTGAGAGGCGCTGATCATGTGACTGCTCATGTGCTGATCAGGTAGCTCTCCTGCACGGATCATGTGCCTCAGCAGGCAAGAATCAAGCAGCTGAGCAGGCATGAATCCTGCGGCCCAGCTGGCGATTATCAGGCAGCTGAGCAGGCATGAATCCTGCGGCCCAGCTGGCGATTATCAGGCAGCTGAGCAGGCATGAATCCTGCGGCCCAGCTGGCGATTATCAGGCAGCTGAGCAGGCATGAATCCTGCGGCCCAGCTGGCGATTATCAGGCAGCTGAGCAGGCATGAATCCTGCGGCCCAGCTGGCGATTATCAGGCAGCTGAGCAGGCATGAATCCTGCGGCCCAGCTGGCGATTATCAGGCAGCTGAGCAGGCATGAATCCTGCGGCCCAGCTGGCGATTATCAGGCAGCTGAGCAGGCATGAATCCTGCGGCCCAGCTGGCGATTATCAGGCAGCTGAGCAGGCATGAATCCTGCGGCCCAGCTGGCGATTATCAGGCAGCTGAGCAGGCATGAATCCTGCGGCCCAGCTGGCGATTATCAGGCAGCTGAGCAGGCATGAATCCTGCGGCCCAGCTGGCGATTATCAGGCAGCTGAGCAGGCATGAATCCTGCGGCCCAGCTGGCGATTATCAGGCAGCTGAGCAGGCGCTGATCCCGCACCTCAGCAGGCACTGATCACGTGCCTGTCATGCAGTGATCAGGTGACTGAGAGGCGCTGATCATGTGACTGCTCATGTGCTGATCAGGTAGCTCTCCTGCACGGATCATGTGCCTCAGCAGGCAAGAATCAAGCAGCTGAGCAGGCATGAATCCTGCGGCCCAGCTGGCGATTATCAGGCAGCTGAGCAGGCATGAATCCTGCGGCCCAGCTGGCGATTATCAGGCAGCTGAGCAGGCATGAATCCTGCGGCCCAGCTGGCGATTATCAGGCAGCTGAGCAGGCATGAATCCTGCGGCCCAGCTGGCGATTATCAGGCAGCTGAGCAGGCGCTGATCCCGCACCTCAGCAGGCACTGATCACGTGCCTGTCATGCAGTGATCAGGTGACTGAGAGGCACTGATCATGTGACTGCTCATGTGCTGATCAGGTAGCTGAGCAGGCATGGATCATGTGCCTCAGCAGGCAAGAATCAAGCAGCTGAGCAGGCATGAATCCTGCGGCCCAGCTGGCGATTATCAGGCAGCTGAGCAGGCATGAATCCTGCGGCCCAGCTGGCGATTATCAGGCAGCTGAGCAGGCATGAATCCTGCGGCCCAGCTGGCGATTATCAGGCAGCTGAGCAGGCATGAATCCTGCGGCCCAGCTGGCGATTATCAGGCAGCTGAGCAGGCATGAATCCTGCGGCCCAGCTGGCGATTATCAGGCAGCTGAGCAGGCATGAATCCTGCGGCCCAGCTGGCGATTATCAGGCAGCTGAGCAGGCATGAATCCTGCGGCCCAGCTGGCGATTATCAGGCAGCTGAGCAGGCGCTGATCCCGCACCTCAGCAGGCACTGATCACGTGCCTGTCATGCAGTGATCAGGTGACTGAGAGGCGCTGATCATGTGACTGCTCATGTGCTGATCAGGTAGCTCTCCTGCACGGATCATGTGCCTCAGCAGGCAAGAATCAAGCAGCTGAGCAGGCATGAATCCTGCGGCCCAGCTGGCGATTATCAGGCAGCTGAGCAGGCATGAATCCTGCGGCCCAGCTGGCGATTATCAGGCAGCTGAGCAGGCATGAATCCTGCGGCCCAGCTGGCGATTATCAGGCAGCTGAGCAGGCATGAATCCTGCGGCCCAGCTGGCGATTATCAGGCAGCTGAGCAGGCATGAATCCTGCGGCCCAGCTGGCGATTATCAGGCAGCTGAGCAGGCATGAATCCTGCGGCCCAGCTGGCGATTATCAGGCAGCTGAGCAGGCATGAATCCTGCGGCCCAGCTGGCGATTATCAGGCAGCTGAGCAGGCATGAATCCTGCGGCCCAGCTGGCGATTATCAGGCAGCTGAGCAGGCGCTGATCCCGCACCTCAGCAGGCACTGATCACGTGCCTGTCATGCAGTGATCAGGTGACTGAGAGGCGCTGATCATGTGACTGCTCATGTGCTGATCAGGTAGCTCTCCTGCACGGATCATGTGCCTCAGCAGGCAAGAATCAAGCAGCTGAGCAGGCATGAATCCTGCGGCCCAGCTGGCGATTATCAGGCAGCTGAGCAGGCATGAATCCTGCGGCCCAGCTGGCGATTATCAGGCAGCTGAGCAGGCATGAATCCTGCGGCCCAGCTGGCGATTATCAGGCAGCTGAGCAGGCATGAATCCTGCGGCCCAGCTGGCGATTATCAGGCAGCTGAGCAGGCATGAATCCTGCGGCCCAGCTGGCGATTATCAGGCAGCTGAGCAGGCATGAATCCTGCGGCCCAGCTGGCGATTATCAGGCAGCTGAGCAGGCATGAATCCTGCGGCCCAGCTGGCGATTATCAGGCAGCTGAGCAGGCATGAATCCTGCGGCCCAGCTGGCGATTATCAGGCAGCTGAGCAGGCATGAATCCTGCGGCCCAGCTGGCGATTATCAGGCAGCTGAGCAGGCATGAATCCTGCGGCCCAGCTGGCGATTATCAGGCAGCTGAGCAGGCATGAATCCTGCGGCCCAGCTGGCGATTATCAGGCAGCTGAGCAGGCATGAATCCTGCGGCCCAGCTGGCGATTATCAGGCAGCTGAGCAGGCATGAATCCTGCGGCCCAGCTGGCGATTATCAGGCAGCTGAGCAGGCATGAATCCTGCGGCCCAGCTGGCGATTATCAGGCAGCTGAGCAGGCATGAATCCTGCGGCCCAGCTGGCGATTATCAGGCAGCTGAGCAGGCATGAATCCTGCGGCCCAGCTGGCGATTATCAGGCAGCTGAGCAGGCATGAATCCTGCGGCCCAGCTGGCGATTATCAGGCAGCTGAGCAGGCATGAATCCTGCGGCCCAGCTGGCGATTATCAGGCAGCTGAGCAGGCGCTGATCCCGCACCTCAGCAGGCACTGATCACGTGCCTGTCATGCAGTGATCAGGTGACTGAGAGGCGCTGATCATGTGACTGCTCATGTGCTGATCAGGTAGCTCTCCTGCACGGATCATGTGCCTCAGCAGGCAAGAATCAAGCAGCTGAGCAGGCATGAATCCTGCGGCCCAGCTGGCGATTATCAGGCAGCTGAGCAGGCATGAATCCTGCGGCCCAGCTGGCGATTATCAGGCAGCTGAGCAGGCATGAATCCTGCGGCCCAGCTGGCGATTATCAGGCAGCTGAGCAGGCATGAATCCTGCGGCCCAGCTGGCGATTATCAGGCAGCTGAGCAGGCATGAATCCTGCGGCCCAGCTGGCGATTATCAGGCAGCTGAGCAGGCATGAATCCTGCGGCCCAGCTGGCGATTATCAGGCAGCTGAGCAGGCATGAATCCTGCGGCCCAGCTGGCGATTATCAGGCAGCTGAGCAGGCGCTGATCCCGCACCTCAGCAGGCACTGATCACGTGCCTGTCATGCAGTGATCAGGTGACTGAGAGGCGCTGATCATGTGACTGCTCATGTGCTGATCAGGTAGCTCTCCTGCACGGATCATGTGCCTCAGCAGGCAAGAATCAAGCAGCTGAGCAGGCATGAATCCTGCGGCCCAGCTGGCGATTATCAGGCAGCTGAGCAGGCATGAATCCTGCGGCCCAGCTGGCGATTATCAGGCAGCTGAGCAGGCATGAATCCTGCGGCCCAGCTGGCGATTATCAGGCAGCTGAGCAGGCATGAATCCTGCGGCCCAGCTGGCGATTATCAGGCAGCTGAGCAGGCGCTGATCCCGCACCTCAGCAGGCACTGATCACGTGCCTGTCATGCAGTGATCAGGTGACTGAGAGGCACTGATCATGTGACTGCTCATGTGCTGATCAGGTAGCTCTCTGCATGGATCATGTGCCTCAGCAGGCAAGAATCAAGCAGCTGAGCAGGCATGAATCCTGCGGCCCAGCTGGCGATTATCAGGCAGCTGAGCAGGCATGAATCCTGCGGCCCAGCTGGCGATTATCAGGCAGCTGAGCAGGCATGAATCCTGCGGCCCAGCTGGCGATTATCAGGCAGCTGAGCAGGCATGAATCCTGCGGCCCAGCTGGCGATTATCAGGCAGCTGAGCAGGCATGAATCCTGCGGCCCAGCTGGCGATTATCAGGCAGCTGAGCAGGCATGAATCCTGCGGCCCAGCTGGCGATTATCAGGCAGCTGAGCAGGCATGAATCCTGCGGCCCAGCTGGCGATTATCAGGCAGCTGAGCAGGCGCTGATCCCGCACCTCAGCAGGCACTGATCACGTGCCTGTCATGCAGTGATCAGGTGACTGAGAGGCGCTGATCATGTGACTGCTCATGTGCTGATCAGGTAGCTCTCCTGCACGGATCATGTGCCTCAGCAGGCAAGAATCAAGCAGCTGAGCAGGCATGAATCCTGCGGCCCAGCTGGCGATTATCAGGCAGCTGAGCAGGCATGAATCCTGCGGCCCAGCTGGCGATTATCAGGCAGCTGAGCAGGCATGAATCCTGCGGCCCAGCTGGCGATTATCAGGCAGCTGAGCAGGCATGAATCCTGCGGCCCAGCTGGCGATTATCAGGCAGCTGAGCAGGCATGAATCCTGCGGCCCAGCTGGCGATTATCAGGCAGCTGAGCAGGCATGAATCCTGCGGCCCAGCTGGCGATTATCAGGCAGCTGAGCAGGCATGAATCCTGCGGCCCAGCTGGCGATTATCAGGCAGCTGAGCAGGCATGAATCCTGCGGCCCAGCTGGCGATTATCAGGCAGCTGAGCAGGCGCTGATCCCGCACCTCAGCAGGCACTGATCACGTGCCTGTCATGCAGTGATCAGGTGACTGAGAGGCGCTGATCATGTGACTGCTCATGTGCTGATCAGGTAGCTCTCCTGCACGGATCATGTGCCTCAGCAGGCAAGAATCAAGCAGCTGAGCAGGCATGAATCCTGCGGCCCAGCTGGCGATTATCAGGCAGCTGAGCAGGCATGAATCCTGCGGCCCAGCTGGCGATTATCAGGCAGCTGAGCAGGCATGAATCCTGCGGCCCAGCTGGCGATTATCAGGCAGCTGAGCAGGCATGAATCCTGCGGCCCAGCTGGCGATTATCAGGCAGCTGAGCAGGCATGAATCCTGCGGCCCAGCTGGCGATTATCAGGCAGCTGAGCAGGCATGAATCCTGCGGCCCAGCTGGCGATTATCAGGCAGCTGAGCAGGCATGAATCCTGCGGCCCAGCTGGCGATTATCAGGCAGCTGAGCAGGCATGAATCCTGCGGCCCAGCTGGCGATTATCAGGCAGCTGAGCAGGCATGAATCCTGCGGCCCAGCTGGCGATTATCAGGCAGCTGAGCAGGCATGAATCCTGCGGCCCAGCTGGCGATTATCAGGCAGCTGAGCAGGCATGAATCCTGCGGCCCAGCTGGCGATTATCAGGCAGCTGAGCAGGCATGAATCCTGCGGCCCAGCTGGCGATTATCAGGCAGCTGAGCAGGCATGAATCCTGCGGCCCAGCTGGCGATTATCAGGCAGCTGAGCAGGCATGAATCCTGCGGCCCAGCTGGCGATTATCAGGCAGCTGAGCAGGCATGAATCCTGCGGCCCAGCTGGCGATTATCAGGCAGCTGAGCAGGCATGAATCCTGCGGCCCAGCTGGCGATTATCAGGCAGCTGAGCAGGCATGAATCCTGCGGCCCAGCTGGCGATTATCAGGCAGCTGAGCAGGCATGAATCCTGCGGCCCAGCTGGCGATTATCAGGCAGCTGAGCAGGCGCTGATCCCGCACCTCAGCAGGCACTGATCACGTGCCTGTCATGCAGTGATCAGGTGACTGAGAGGCGCTGATCATGTGACTGCTCATGTGCTGATCAGGTAGCTCTCCTGCACGGATCATGTGCCTCAGCAGGCAAGAATCAAGCAGCTGAGCAGGCATGAATCCTGCGGCCCAGCTGGCGATTATCAGGCAGCTGAGCAGGCATGAATCCTGCGGCCCAGCTGGCGATTATCAGGCAGCTGAGCAGGCATGAATCCTGCGGCCCAGCTGGCGATTATCAGGCAGCTGAGCAGGCATGAATCCTGCGGCCCAGCTGGCGATTATCAGGCAGCTGAGCAGGCATGAATCCTGCGGCCCAGCTGGCGATTATCAGGCAGCTGAGCAGGCATGAATCCTGCGGCCCAGCTGGCGATTATCAGGCAGCTGAGCAGGCGCTGATCCCGCACCTCAGCAGGCACTGATCACGTGCCTGTCATGCAGTGATCAGGTGACTGAGAGGCGCTGATCATGTGACTGCTCATGTGCTGATCAGGTAGCTCTCCTGCACGGATCATGTGCCTCAGCAGGCAAGAATCAAGCAGCTGAGCAGGCATGAATCCTGCGGCCCAGCTGGCGATTATCAGGCAGCTGAGCAGGCATGAATCCTGCGGCCCAGCTGGCGATTATCAGGCAGCTGAGCAGGCATGAATCCTGCGGCCCAGCTGGCGATTATCAGGCAGCTGAGCAGGCATGAATCCTGCGGCCCAGCTGGCGATTATCAGGCAGCTGAGCAGGCGCTGATCCCGCACCTCAGCAGGCACTGATCACGTGCCTGTCATGCAGTGATCAGGTGACTGAGAGGCACTGATCATGTGACTGCTCATGTGCTGATCAGGTAGCTCTCTGCATGGATCATGTGCCTCAGCAGGCAAGAATCAAGCAGCTGAGCAGGCATGAATCCTGCGGCCCAGCTGGCGATTATCAGGCAGCTGAGCAGGCATGAATCCTGCGGCCCAGCTGGCGATTATCAGGCAGCTGAGCAGGCATGAATCCTGCGGCCCAGCTGGCGATTATCAGGCAGCTGAGCAGGCATGAATCCTGCGGCCCAGCTGGCGATTATCAGGCAGCTGAGCAGGCATGAATCCTGCGGCCCAGCTGGCGATTATCAGGCAGCTGAGCAGGCATGAATCCTGCGGCCCAGCTGGCGATTATCAGGCAGCTGAGCAGGCATGAATCCTGCGGCCCAGCTGGCGATTATCAGGCAGCTGAGCAGGCGCTGATCCCGCACCTCAGCAGGCACTGATCACGTGCCTGTCATGCAGTGATCAGGTGACTGAGAGGCGCTGATCATGTGACTGCTCATGTGCTGATCAGGTAGCTCTCCTGCACGGATCATGTGCCTCAGCAGGCAAGAATCAAGCAGCTGAGCAGGCATGAATCCTGCGGCCCAGCTGGCGATTATCAGGCAGCTGAGCAGGCATGAATCCTGCGGCCCAGCTGGCGATTATCAGGCAGCTGAGCAGGCATGAATCCTGCGGCCCAGCTGGCGATTATCAGGCAGCTGAGCAGGCATGAATCCTGCGGCCCAGCTGGCGATTATCAGGCAGCTGAGCAGGCATGAATCCTGCGGCCCAGCTGGCGATTATCAGGCAGCTGAGCAGGCATGAATCCTGCGGCCCAGCTGGCGATTATCAGGCAGCTGAGCAGGCATGAATCCTGCGGCCCAGCTGGCGATTATCAGGCAGCTGAGCAGGCATGAATCCTGCGGCCCAGCTGGCGATTATCAGGCAGCTGAGCAGGCATGAATCCTGCGGCCCAGCTGGCGATTATCAGGCAGCTGAGCAGGCATGAATCCTGCGGCCCAGCTGGCGATTATCAGGCAGCTGAGCAGGCGCTGATCCCGCACCTCAGCAGGCACTGATCACGTGCCTGTCATGCAGTGATCAGGTGACTGAGAGGCGCTGATCATGTGACTGCTCATGTGCTGATCAGGTAGCTCTCCTGCACGGATCATGTGCCTCAGCAGGCAAGAATCAAGCAGCTGAGCAGGCATGAATCCTGCGGCCCAGCTGGCGATTATCAGGCAGCTGAGCAGGCATGAATCCTGCGGCCCAGCTGGCGATTATCAGGCAGCTGAGCAGGCATGAATCCTGCGGCCCAGCTGGCGATTATCAGGCAGCTGAGCAGGCATGAATCCTGCGGCCCAGCTGGCGATTATCAGGCAGCTGAGCAGGCATGAATCCTGCGGCCCAGCTGGCGATTATCAGGCAGCTGAGCAGGCATGAATCCTGCGGCCCAGCTGGCGATTATCAGGCAGCTGAGCAGGCATGAATCCTGCGGCCCAGCTGGCGATTATCAGGCAGCTGAGCAGGCATGAATCCTGCGGCCCAGCTGGCGATTATCAGGCAGCTGAGCAGGCATGAATCCTGCGGCCCAGCTGGCGATTATCAGGCAGCTGAGCAGGCGCTGATCCCGCACCTCAGCAGGCACTGATCACGTGCCTGTCATGCAGTGATCAGGTGACTGAGAGGCGCTGATCATGTGACTGCTCATGTGCTGATCAGGTAGCTCTCCTGCACGGATCATGTGCCTCAGCAGGCAAGAATCAAGCAGCTGAGCAGGCATGAATCCTGCGGCCCAGCTGGCGATTATCAGGCAGCTGAGCAGGCATGAATCCTGCGGCCCAGCTGGCGATTATCAGGCAGCTGAGCAGGCATGAATCCTGCGGCCCAGCTGGCGATTATCAGGCAGCTGAGCAGGCATGAATCCTGCGGCCCAGCTGGCGATTATCAGGCAGCTGAGCAGGCATGAATCCTGCGGCCCAGCTGGCGATTATCAGGCAGCTGAGCAGGCATGAATCCTGCGGCCCAGCTGGCGATTATCAGGCAGCTGAGCAGGCATGAATCCTGCGGCCCAGCTGGCGATTATCAGGCAGCTGAGCAGGCATGAATCCTGCGGCCCAGCTGGCGATTATCAGGCAGCTGAGCAGGCATGAATCCTGCGGCCCAGCTGGCGATTATCAGGCAGCTGAGCAGGCATGAATCCTGCGGCCCAGCTGGCGATTATCAGGCAGCTGAGCAGGCATGAATCCTGCGGCCCAGCTGGCGATTATCAGGCAGCTGAGCAGGCATGAATCCTGCGGCCCAGCTGGCGATTATCAGGCAGCTGAGCAGGCGCTGATCCCGCACCTCAGCAGGCACTGATCACGTGCCTGTCATGCAGTGATCAGGTGACTGAGAGGCGCTGATCATGTGACTGCTCATGTGCTGATCAGGTAGCTCTCCTGCACGGATCATGTGCCTCAGCAGGCAAGAATCAAGCAGCTGAGCAGGCATGAATCCTGCGGCCCAGCTGGCGATTATCAGGCAGCTGAGCAGGCATGAATCCTGCGGCCCAGCTGGCGATTATCAGGCAGCTGAGCAGGCATGAATCCTGCGGCCCAGCTGGCGATTATCAGGCAGCTGAGCAGGCATGAATCCTGCGGCCCAGCTGGCGATTATCAGGCAGCTGAGCAGGCGCTGATCCCGCACCTCAGCAGGCACTGATCACGTGCCTGTCATGCAGTGATCAGGTGACTGAGAGGCGCTGATCATGTGACTGCTCATGTGCTGATCAGGTAGCTCTCTGCATGGATCATGTGCCTCAGCAGGCAAGAATCAAGCAGCTGAGCAGGCATGAATCCTGCGGCCCAGCTGGCGATTATCAGGCAGCTGAGCAGGCATGAATCCTGCGGCCCAGCTGGCGATTATCAGGCAGCTGAGCAGGCATGAATCCTGCGGCCCAGCTGGCGATTATCAGGCAGCTGAGCAGGCATGAATCCTGCGGCCCAGCTGGCGATTATCAGGCAGCTGAGCAGGCATGAATCCTGCGGCCCAGCTGGCGATTATCAGGCAGCTGAGCAGGCATGAATCCTGCGGCCCAGCTGGCGATTATCAGGCAGCTGAGCAGGCATGAATCCTGCGGCCCAGCTGGCGATTATCAGGCAGCTGAGCAGGCGCTGATCCCGCACCTCAGCAGGCACTGATCACGTGCCTGTCATGCAGTGATCAGGTGACTGAGAGGCGCTGATCATGTGACTGCTCATGTGCTGATCAGGTAGCTCTCCTGCACGGATCATGTGCCTCAGCAGGCAAGAATCAAGCAGCTGAGCAGGCATGAATCCTGCGGCCCAGCTGGCGATTATCAGGCAGCTGAGCAGGCATGAATCCTGCGGCCCAGCTGGCGATTATCAGGCAGCTGAGCAGGCATGAATCCTGCGGCCCAGCTGGCGATTATCAGGCAGCTGAGCAGGCATGAATCCTGCGGCCCAGCTGGCGATTATCAGGCAGCTGAGCAGGCATGAATCCTGCGGCCCAGCTGGCGATTATCAGGCAGCTGAGCAGGCATGAATCCTGCGGCCCAGCTGGCGATTATCAGGCAGCTGAGCAGGCATGAATCCTGCGGCCCAGCTGGCGATTATCAGGCAGCTGAGCAGGCATGAATCCTGCGGCCCAGCTGGCGATTATCAGGCAGCTGAGCAGGCGCTGATCCCGCACCTCAGCAGGCACTGATCACGTGCCTGTCATGCAGTGATCAGGTGACTGAGAGGCGCTGATCATGTGACTGCTCATGTGCTGATCAGGTAGCTCTCCTGCACGGATCATGTGCCTCAGCAGGCAAGAATCAGGCAGCTGAGCAGGCATGAATCCTGCGGCCCAGCTGGCGATTATCAGGCAGCTGAGCAGGCATGAATCCTGCGGCCCAGCTGGCGATTATCAGGCAGCTGAGCAGGCATGAATCCTGCGGCCCAGCTGGCGATTATCAGGCAGCTGAGCAGGCATGAATCCTGCGGCCCAGCTGGCGATTATCAGGCAGCTGAGCAGGCATGAATCCTGCGGCCCAGCTGGCGATTATCAGGCAGCTGAGCAGGCATGAATCCTGCGGCCCAGCTGGCGATTATCAGGCAGCTGAGCAGGCATGAATCCTGCGGCCCAGCTGGCGATTATCAGGCAGCTGAGCAGGCATGAATCCTGCGGCCCAGCTGGCGATTATCAGGCAGCTGAGCAGGCATGAATCCTGCGGCCCAGCTGGCGATTATCAGGCAGCTGAGCAGGCGCTGATCCTGCACCTCAGCAGGCACTGATCACGTGCCTGTCATGCAGTGATCAGGTGACTGAGAGGCGCTGATCATGTGACTGCTCATGTGCTGATCAGGTAGCTCTCCTGCACGGATCATGTGCCTCAGCAGGCAAGAATCAAGCAGCTGAGCAGGCATGAATCCTGCGGCCCAGCTGGCGATTATCAGGCAGCTGAGCAGGCATGAATCCTGCGGCCCAGCTGGCGATTATCAGGCAGCTGAGCAGGCATGAATCCTGCGGCCCAGCTGGCGATTATCAGGCAGCTGAGCAGGCATGAATCCTGCGGCCCAGCTGGCGATTATCAGGCAGCTGAGCAGGCATGAATCCTGCGGCCCAGCTGGCGATTATCAGGCAGCTGAGCAGGCATGAATCCTGCGGCCCAGCTGGCGATTATCAGGCAGCTGAGCAGGCATGAATCCTGCGGCCCAGCTGGCGATTATCAGGCAGCTGAGCAGGCGCTGATCCCGCACCTCAGCAGGCACTGATCACGTGCCTGTCATGCAGTGATCAGGTGACTGAGAGGCGCTGATCATGTGACTGCTCATGTGCTGATCAGGTAGCTCTCCTGCACGGATCATGTGCCTCAGCAGGCAAGAATCAAGCAGCTGAGCAGGCATGAATCCTGCGGCCCAGCTGGCGATTATCAGGCAGCTGAGCAGGCATGAATCCTGCGGCCCAGCTGGCGATTATCAGGCAGCTGAGCAGGCATGAATCCTGCGGCCCAGCTGGCGATTATCAGGCAGCTGAGCAGGCATGAATCCTGCGGCCCAGCTGGCGATTATCAGGCAGCTGAGCAGGCGCTGATCCCGCACCTCAGCAGGCACTGATCACGTGCCTGTCATGCAGTGATCAGGTGACTGAGAGGCACTGATCATGTGACTGCTCATGTGCTGATCAGGTAGCTCTCTGCATGGATCATGTGCCTCAGCAGGCAAGAATCAAGCAGCTGAGCAGGCATGAATCCTGCGGCCCAGCTGGCGATTATCAGGCAGCTGAGCAGGCATGAATCCTGCGGCCCAGCTGGCGATTATCAGGCAGCTGAGCAGGCATGAATCCTGCGGCCCAGCTGGCGATTATCAGGCAGCTGAGCAGGCATGAATCCTGCGGCCCAGCTGGCGATTATCAGGCAGCTGAGCAGGCATGAATCCTGCGGCCCAGCTGGCGATTATCAGGCAGCTGAGCAGGCATGAATCCTGCGGCCCAGCTGGCGATTATCAGGCAGCTGAGCAGGCATGAATCCTGCGGCCCAGCTGGCGATTATCAGGCAGCTGAGCAGGCGCTGATCCCGCACCTCAGCAGGCACTGATCACGTGCCTGTCATGCAGTGATCAGGTGACTGAGAGGCGCTGATCATGTGACTGCTCATGTGCTGATCAGGTAGCTCTCCTGCACGGATCATGTGCCTCAGCAGGCAAGAATCAAGCAGCTGAGCAGGCATGAATCCTGCGGCCCAGCTGGCGATTATCAGGCAGCTGAGCAGGCATGAATCCTGCGGCCCAGCTGGCGATTATCAGGCAGCTGAGCAGGCATGAATCCTGCGGCCCAGCTGGCGATTATCAGGCAGCTGAGCAGGCATGAATCCTGCGGCCCAGCTGGCGATTATCAGGCAGCTGAGCAGGCATGAATCCTGCGGCCCAGCTGGCGATTATCAGGCAGCTGAGCAGGCATGAATCCTGCGGCCCAGCTGGCGATTATCAGGCAGCTGAGCAGGCATGAATCCTGCGGCCCAGCTGGCGATTATCAGGCAGCTGAGCAGGCATGAATCCTGCGGCCCAGCTGGCGATTATCAGGCAGCTGAGCAGGCATGAATCCTGCGGCCCAGCTGGCGATTATCAGGCAGCTGAGCAGGCATGAATCCTGCGGCCCAGCTGGCGATTATCAGGCAGCTGAGCAGGCGCTGATCCCGCACCTCAGCAGGCACTGATCACGTGCCTGTCATGCAGTGATCAGGTGACTGAGAGGCGCTGATCATGTGACTGCTCATGTGCTGATCAGGTAGCTCTCCTGCACGGATCATGTGCCTCAGCAGGCAAGAATCAAGCAGCTGAGCAGGCATGAATCCTGCGGCCCAGCTGGCGATTATCAGGCAGCTGAGCAGGCATGAATCCTGCGGCCCAGCTGGCGATTATCAGGCAGCTGAGCAGGCATGAATCCTGCGGCCCAGCTGGCGATTATCAGGCAGCTGAGCAGGCATGAATCCTGCGGCCCAGCTGGCGATTATCAGGCAGCTGAGCAGGCATGAATCCTGCGGCCCAGCTGGCGATTATCAGGCAGCTGAGCAGGCATGAATCCTGCGGCCCAGCTGGCGATTATCAGGCAGCTGAGCAGGCATGAATCCTGCGGCCCAGCTGGCGATTATCAGGCAGCTGAGCAGGCATGAATCCTGCGGCCCAGCTGGCGATTATCAGGCAGCTGAGCAGGCATGAATCCTGCGGCCCAGCTGGCGATTATCAGGCAGCTGAGCAGGCATGAATCCTGCGGCCCAGCTGGCGATTATCAGGCAGCTGAGCAGGCATGAATCCTGCGGCCCAGCTGGCGATTATCAGGCAGCTGAGCAGGCATGAATCCTGCGGCCCAGCTGGCGATTATCAGGCAGCTGAGCAGGCATGAATCCTGCGGCCCAGCTGGCGATTATCAGGCAGCTGAGCAGGCATGAATCCTGCGGCCCAGCTGGCGATTATCAGGCAGCTGAGCAGGCATGAATCCTGCGGCCCAGCTGGCGATTATCAGGCAGCTGAGCAGGCATGAATCCTGCGGCCCAGCTGGCGATTATCAGGCAGCTGAGCAGGCATGAATCCTGCGGCCCAGCTGGCGATTATCAGGCAGCTGAGCAGGCATGAATCCTGCGGCCCAGCTGGCGATTATCAGGCAGCTGAGCAGGCGCTGATCCCGCACCTCAGCAGGCACTGATCACGTGCCTGTCATGCAGTGATCAGGTGACTGAGAGGCGCTGATCATGTGACTGCTCATGTGCTGATCAGGTAGCTCTCCTGCACGGATCATGTGCCTCAGCAGGCAAGAATCAAGCAGCTGAGCAGGCATGAATCCTGCGGCCCAGCTGGCGATTATCAGGCAGCTGAGCAGGCATGAATCCTGCGGCCCAGCTGGCGATTATCAGGCAGCTGAGCAGGCATGAATCCTGCGGCCCAGCTGGCGATTATCAGGCAGCTGAGCAGGCATGAATCCTGCGGCCCAGCTGGCGATTATCAGGCAGCTGAGCAGGCATGAATCCTGCGGCCCAGCTGGCGATTATCAGGCAGCTGAGCAGGCATGAATCCTGCGGCCCAGCTGGCGATTATCAGGCAGCTGAGCAGGCATGAATCCTGCGGCCCAGCTGGCGATTATCAGGCAGCTGAGCAGGCATGAATCCTGCGGCCCAGCTGGCGATTATCAGGCAGCTGAGCAGGCATGAATCCTGCGGCCCAGCTGGCGATTATCAGGCAGCTGAGCAGGCATGAATCCTGCGGCCCAGCTGGCGATTATCAGGCAGCTGAGCAGGCGCTGATCCCGCACCTCAGCAGGCACTGATCACGTGCCTGTCATGCAGTGATCAGGTGACTGAGAGGCGCTGATCATGTGACTGCTCATGTGCTGATCAGGTAGCTCTCCTGCACGGATCATGTGCCTCAGCAGGCAAGAATCAAGCAGCTGAGCAGGCATGAATCCTGCGGCCCAGCTGGCGATTATCAGGCAGCTGAGCAGGCATGAATCCTGCGGCCCAGCTGGCGATTATCAGGCAGCTGAGCAGGCATGAATCCTGCGGCCCAGCTGGCGATTATCAGGCAGCTGAGCAGGCATGAATCCTGCGGCCCAGCTGGCGATTATCAGGCAGCTGAGCAGGCGCTGATCCCGCACCTCAGCAGGCACTGATCACGTGCCTGTCATGCAGTGATCAGGTGACTGAGAGGCACTGATCATGTGACTGCTCATGTGCTGATCAGGTAGCTCTCCTGCATGGATCATGTGCCTCAGCAGGCAAGAATCAAGCAGCTGAGCAGGCATGAATCCTGCGGCCCAGCTGGCGATTATCAGGCAGCTGAGCAGGCATGAATCCTGCGGCCCAGCTGGCGATTATCAGGCAGCTGAGCAGGCATGAATCCTGCGGCCCAGCTGGCGATTATCAGGCAGCTGAGCAGGCATGAATCCTGCGGCCCAGCTGGCGATTATCAGGCAGCTGAGCAGGCATGAATCCTGCGGCCCAGCTGGCGATTATCAGGCAGCTGAGCAGGCATGAATCCTGCGGCCCAGCTGGCGATTATCAGGCAGCTGAGCAGGCATGAATCCTGCGGCCCAGCTGGCGATTATCAGGCAGCTGAGCAGGCGCTGATCCCGCACCTCAGCAGGCACTGATCACGTGCCTGTCATGCAGTGATCAGGTGACTGAGAGGCGCTGATCATGTGACTGCTCATGTGCTGATCAGGTAGCTCTCCTGCACGGATCATGTGCCTCAGCAGGCAAGAATCAAGCAGCTGAGCAGGCATGAATCCTGCGGCCCAGCTGGCGATTATCAGGCAGCTGAGCAGGCATGAATCCTGCGGCCCAGCTGGCGATTATCAGGCAGCTGAGCAGGCATGAATCCTGCGGCCCAGCTGGCGATTATCAGGCAGCTGAGCAGGCATGAATCCTGCGGCCCAGCTGGCGATTATCAGGCAGCTGAGCAGGCATGAATCCTGCGGCCCAGCTGGCGATTATCAGGCAGCTGAGCAGGCATGAATCCTGCGGCCCAGCTGGCGATTATCAGGCAGCTGAGCAGGCATGAATCCTGCGGCCCAGCTGGCGATTATCAGGCAGCTGAGCAGGCATGAATCCTGCGGCCCAGCTGGCGATTATCAGGCAGCTGAGCAGGCATGAATCCTGCGGCCCAGCTGGCGATTATCAGGCAGCTGAGCAGGCATGAATCCTGCGGCCCAGCTGGCGATTATCAGGCAGCTGAGCAGGCGCTGATCCCGCACCTCAGCAGGCACTGATCACGTGCCTGTCATGCAGTGATCAGGTGACTGAGAGGCGCTGATCATGTGACTGCTCATGTGCTGATCAGGTAGCTCTCCTGCACGGATCATGTGCCTCAGCAGGCAAGAATCAAGCAGCTGAGCAGGCATGAATCCTGCGGCCCAGCTGGCGATTATCAGGCAGCTGAGCAGGCATGAATCCTGCGGCCCAGCTGGCGATTATCAGGCAGCTGAGCAGGCATGAATCCTGCGGCCCAGCTGGCGATTATCAGGCAGCTGAGCAGGCATGAATCCTGCGGCCCAGCTGGCGATTATCAGGCAGCTGAGCAGGCATGAATCCTGCGGCCCAGCTGGCGATTATCAGGCAGCTGAGCAGGCATGAATCCTGCGGCCCAGCTGGCGATTATCAGGCAGCTGAGCAGGCATGAATCCTGCGGCCCAGCTGGCGATTATCAGGCAGCTGAGCAGGCATGAATCCTGCGGCCCAGCTGGCGATTATCAGGCAGCTGAGCAGGCATGAATCCTGCGGCCCAGCTGGCGATTATCAGGCAGCTGAGCAGGCATGAATCCTGCGGCCCAGCTGGCGATTATCAGGCAGCTGAGCAGGCATGAATCCTGCGGCCCAGCTGGCGATTATCAGGCAGCTGAGCAGGCATGAATCCTGCGGCCCAGCTGGCGATTATCAGGCAGCTGAGCAGGCATGAATCCTGCGGCCCAGCTGGCGATTATCAGGCAGCTGAGCAGGCATGAATCCTGCGGCCCAGCTGGCGATTATCAGGCAGCTGAGCAGGCATGAATCCTGCGGCCCAGCTGGCGATTATCAGGCAGCTGAGCAGGCATGAATCCTGCGGCCCAGCTGGCGATTATCAGGCAGCTGAGCAGGCATGAATCCTGCGGCCCAGCTGGCGATTATCAGGCAGCTGAGCAGGCATGAATCCTGCGGCCCAGCTGGCGATTATCAGGCAGCTGAGCAGGCATGAATCCTGCGGCCCAGCTGGCGATTATCAGGCAGCTGAGCAGGCGCTGATCCCGCACCTCAGCAGGCACTGATCACGTGCCTGTCATGCAGTGATCAGGTGACTGAGAGGCGCTGATCATGTGACTGCTCATGTGCTGATCAGGTAGCTCTCCTGCACGGATCATGTGCCTCAGCAGGCAAGAATCAAGCAGCTGAGCAGGCATGAATCCTGCGGCCCAGCTGGCGATTATCAGGCAGCTGAGCAGGCATGAATCCTGCGGCCCAGCTGGCGATTATCAGGCAGCTGAGCAGGCATGAATCCTGCGGCCCAGCTGGCGATTATCAGGCAGCTGAGCAGGCATGAATCCTGCGGCCCAGCTGGCGATTATCAGGCAGCTGAGCAGGCATGAATCCTGCGGCCCAGCTGGCGATTATCAGGCAGCTGAGCAGGCATGATCCTGCACCTCAGCAGGCACTGATCACGTGCCTGTCATGCAGTGATCAGGTGACTGAGAGGCGCTGATCATGTGACTGCTCATGTGCTGATCAGGTAGCTCTCCTGCACGGATCATGTGCCTCAGCAGGCAAGAATCAGGCAGCTGAGCAGGCATGAATCCTGCGGCCCAGCTGGCGATTATCAGGCAGCTGAGCAGGCATGAATCCTGCGGCCCAGCTGGCGATTATCAGGCAGCTGAGCAGGCATGAATCCTGCGGCCCAGCTGGCGATTATCAGGCAGCTGAGCAGGCGCTGATCCCGCACCTCAGCAGGCACTGATCACGTGCCTGTCATGCAGTGATCAGGTGACTGAGAGGCGCTGATCATGTGACTGCTCATGTGCTGATCAGGTAGCTCTCTGCATGGATCATGTGCCTCAGCAGGCAAGAATCAAGCAGCTGAGCAGGCATGAATCCTGCGGCCCAGCTGGCGATTATCAGGCAGCTGAGCAGGCATGAATCCTGCGGCCCAGCTGGCGATTATCAGGCAGCTGAGCAGGCATGAATCCTGCGGCCCAGCTGGCGATTATCAGGCAGCTGAGCAGGCATGAATCCTGCGGCCCAGCTGGCGATTATCAGGCAGCTGAGCAGGCATGAATCCTGCGGCCCAGCTGGCGATTATCAGGCAGCTGAGCAGGCATGAATCCTGCGGCCCAGCTGGCGATTATCAGGCAGCTGAGCAGGCATGAATCCTGCGGCCCAGCTGGCGATTATCAGGCAGCTGAGCAGGCGCTGATCCCGCACCTCAGCAGGCACTGATCACGTGCCTGTCATGCAGTGATCAGGTGACTGAGAGGCGCTGATCATGTGACTGCTCATGTGCTGATCAGGTAGCTCTCCTGCACGGATCATGTGCCTCAGCAGGCAAGAATCAAGCAGCTGAGCAGGCATGAATCCTGCGGCCCAGCTGGCGATTATCAGGCAGCTGAGCAGGCATGAATCCTGCGGCCCAGCTGGCGATTATCAGGCAGCTGAGCAGGCATGAATCCTGCGGCCCAGCTGGCGATTATCAGGCAGCTGAGCAGGCATGAATCCTGCGGCCCAGCTGGCGATTATCAGGCAGCTGAGCAGGCATGAATCCTGCGGCCCAGCTGGCGATTATCAGGCAGCTGAGCAGGCATGAATCCTGCGGCCCAGCTGGCGATTATCAGGCAGCTGAGCAGGCATGAATCCTGCGGCCCAGCTGGCGATTATCAGGCAGCTGAGCAGGCATGAATCCTGCGGCCCAGCTGGCGATTATCAGGCAGCTGAGCAGGCATGAATCCTGCGGCCCAGCTGGCGATTATCAGGCAGCTGAGCAGGCATGAATCCTGCGGCCCAGCTGGCGATTATCAGGCAGCTGAGCAGGCATGAATCCTGCGGCCCAGCTGGCGATTATCAGGCAGCTGAGCAGGCGCTGATCCCGCACCTCAGCAGGCACTGATCACGTGCCTGTCATGCAGTGATCAGGTGACTGAGAGGCGCTGATCATGTGACTGCTCATGTGCTGATCAGGTAGCTCTCCTGCACGGATCATGTGCCTCAGCAGGCAAGAATCAAGCAGCTGAGCAGGCATGAATCCTGCGGCCCAGCTGGCGATTATCAGGCAGCTGAGCAGGCATGAATCCTGCGGCCCAGCTGGCGATTATCAGGCAGCTGAGCAGGCATGAATCCTGCGGCCCAGCTGGCGATTATCAGGCAGCTGAGCAGGCATGAATCCTGCGGCCCAGCTGGCGATTATCAGGCAGCTGAGCAGGCATGAATCCTGCGGCCCAGCTGGCGATTATCAGGCAGCTGAGCAGGCATGAATCCTGCGGCCCAGCTGGCGATTATCAGGCAGCTGAGCAGGCATGAATCCTGCGGCCCAGCTGGCGATTATCAGGCAGCTGAGCAGGCATGAATCCTGCGGCCCAGCTGGCGATTATCAGGCAGCTGAGCAGGCATGAATCCTGCGGCCCAGCTGGCGATTATCAGGCAGCTGAGCAGGCATGAATCCTGCGGCCCAGCTGGCGATTATCAGGCAGCTGAGCAGGCATGAATCCTGCGGCCCAGCTGGCGATTATCAGGCAGCTGAGCAGGCATGAATCCTGCGGCCCAGCTGGCGATTATCAGGCAGCTGAGCAGGCATGAATCCTGCGGCCCAGCTGGCGATTATCAGGCAGCTGAGCAGGCATGAATCCTGCGGCCCAGCTGGCGATTATCAGGCAGCTGAGCAGGCGCTGATCCCGCACCTCAGCAGGCACTGATCACGTGCCTGTCATGCAGTGATCAGGTGACTGAGAGGCGCTGATCATGTGACTGCTCATGTGCTGATCAGGTAGCTCTCCTGCACGGATCATGTGCCTCAGCAGGCAAGAATCAAGCAGCTGAGCAGGCATGAATCCTGCGGCCCAGCTGGCGATTATCAGGCAGCTGAGCAGGCATGAATCCTGCGGCCCAGCTGGCGATTATCAGGCAGCTGAGCAGGCATGAATCCTGCGGCCCAGCTGGCGATTATCAGGCAGCTGAGCAGGCATGAATCCTGCGGCCCAGCTGGCGATTATCAGGCAGCTGAGCAGGCATGAATCCTGCGGCCCAGCTGGCGATTATCAGGCAGCTGAGCAGGCATGAATCCTGCGGCCCAGCTGGCGATTATCAGGCAGCTGAGCAGGCATGAATCCTGCGGCCCAGCTGGCGATTATCAGGCAGCTGAGCAGGCATGAATCCTGCGGCCCAGCTGGCGATTATCAGGCAGCTGAGCAGGCGCTGATCCCGCACCTCAGCAGGCACTGATCACGTGCCTGTCATGCAGTGATCAGGTGACTGAGAGGCGCTGATCATGTGACTGCTCATGTGCTGATCAGGTAGCTCTCCTGCACGGATCATGTGCCTCAGCAGGCGAGAATCAGGCAGCTGAGCAGGCATGAATCCTGCGGCCCAGCTGGCGATTATCAGGCAGCTGAGCAGGCATGAATCCTGCGGCCCAGCTGGCGATTATCAGGCAGCTGAGCAGGCATGAATCCTGCGGCCCAGCTGGCGATTATCAGGCAGCTGAGCAGGCATGAATCCTGCGGCCCAGCTGGCGATTATCAGGCAGCTGAGCAGGCATGAATCCTGCGGCCCAGCTGGCGATTATCAGGCAGCTGAGCAGGCATGAATCCTGCGGCCCAGCTGGCGATTATCAGGCAGCTGAGCAGGCGCTGATCCCGCACCTCAGCAGGCACTGATCACGTGCCTGTCATGCAGTGATCAGGTGACTGAGAGGCGCTGATCATGTGACTGCTCATGTGCTGATCAGGTAGCTCTCCTGCACGGATCATGTGCCTCAGCAGGCAAGAATCAAGCAGCTGAGCAGGCATGAATCCTGCGGCCCAGCTGGCGATTATCAGGCAGCTGAGCAGGCATGAATCCTGCGGCCCAGCTGGCGATTATCAGGCAGCTGAGCAGGCATGAATCCTGCGGCCCAGCTGGCGATTATCAGGCAGCTGAGCAGGCATGAATCCTGCGGCCCAGCTGGCGATTATCAGGCAGCTGAGCAGGCATGAATCCTGCGGCCCAGCTGGCGATTATCAGGCAGCTGAGCAGGCATGAATCCTGCGGCCCAGCTGGCGATTATCAGGCAGCTGAGCAGGCATGAATCCTGCGGCCCAGCTGGCGATTATCAGGCAGCTGAGCAGGCATGAATCCTGCGGCCCAGCTGGCGATTATCAGGCAGCTGAGCAGGCATGAATCCTGCGGCCCAGCTGGCGATTATCAGGCAGCTGAGCAGGCATGAATCCTGCGGCCCAGCTGGCGATTATCAGGCAGCTGAGCAGGCATGAATCCTGCGGCCCAGCTGGCGATTATCAGGCAGCTGAGCAGGCATGAATCCTGCGGCCCAGCTGGCGATTATCAGGCAGCTGAGCAGGCATGAATCCTGCGGCCCAGCTGGCGATTATCAGGCAGCTGAGCAGGCATGAATCCTGCGGCCCAGCTGGCGATTATCAGGCAGCTGAGCAGGCATGAATCCTGCGGCCCAGCTGGCGATTATCAGGCAGCTGAGCAGGCATGAATCCTGCGGCCCAGCTGGCGATTATCAGGCAGCTGAGCAGGCATGAATCCTGCGGCCCAGCTGGCGATTATCAGGCAGCTGAGCAGGCATGAATCCTGCGGCCCAGCTGGCGATTATCAGGCAGCTGAGCAGGCATGAATCCTGCGGCCCAGCTGGCGATTATCAGGCAGCTGAGCAGGCATGAATCCTGCGGCCCAGCTGGCGATTATCAGGCAGCTGAGCAGGCATGAATCCTGCGGCCCAGCTGGCGATTATCAGGCAGCTGAGCAGGCATGAATCCTGCGGCCCAGCTGGCGATTATCAGGCAGCTGAGCAGGCATGAATCCTGCGGCCCAGCTGGCGATTATCAGGCAGCTGAGCAGGCGCTGATCCCGCACCTCAGCAGGCACTGATCACGTGCCTGTCATGCAGTGATCAGGTGACTGAGAGGCGCTGATCATGTGACTGCTCATGTGCTGATCAGGTAGCTCTCCTGCACGGATCATGTGCCTCAGCAGGCAAGAATCAAGCAGCTGAGCAGGCATGAATCCTGCGGCCCAGCTGGCGATTATCAGGCAGCTGAGCAGGCATGAATCCTGCGGCCCAGCTGGCGATTATCAGGCAGCTGAGCAGGCATGAATCCTGCGGCCCAGCTGGCGATTATCAGGCAGCTGAGCAGGCATGAATCCTGCGGCCCAGCTGGCGATTATCAGGCAGCTGAGCAGGCATGAATCCTGCGGCCCAGCTGGCGATTATCAGGCAGCTGAGCAGGCATGAATCCTGCGGCCCAGCTGGCGATTATCAGGCAGCTGAGCAGGCATGAATCCTGCGGCCCAGCTGGCGATTATCAGGCAGCTGAGCAGGCATGAATCCTGCGGCCCAGCTGGCGATTATCAGGCAGCTGAGCAGGCATGAATCCTGCGGCCCAGCTGGCGATTATCAGGCAGCTGAGCAGGCATGAATCCTGCGGCCCAGCTGGCGATTATCAGGCAGCTGAGCAGGCATGAATCCTGCGGCCCAGCTGGCGATTATCAGGCAGCTGAGCAGGCATGAATCCTGCGGCCCAGCTGGCGATTATCAGGCAGCTGAGCAGGCATGAATCCTGCGGCCCAGCTGGCGATTATCAGGCAGCTGAGCAGGCATGAATCCTGCGGCCCAGCTGGCGATTATCAGGCAGCTGAGCAGGCATGAATCCTGCGGCCCAGCTGGCGATTATCAGGCAGCTGAGCAGGCATGAATCCTGCGGCCCAGCTGGCGATTATCAGGCAGCTGAGCAGGCATGAATCCTGCGGCCCAGCTGGCGATTATCAGGCAGCTGAGCAGGCATGAATCCTGCGGCCCAGCTGGCGATTATCAGGCAGCTGAGCAGGCATGAATCCTGCGGCCCAGCTGGCGATTATCAGGCAGCTGAGCAGGCATGAATCCTGCGGCCCAGCTGGCGATTATCAGGCAGCTGAGCAGGCATGAATCCTGCGGCCCAGCTGGCGATTATCAGGCAGCTGAGCAGGCATGAATCCTGCGGCCCAGCTGGCGATTATCAGGCAGCTGAGCAGGCATGAATCCTGCGGCCCAGCTGGCGATTATCAGGCAGCTGAGCAGGCGCTGATCCCGCACCTCAGCAGGCACTGATCACGTGCCTGTCATGCAGTGATCAGGTGACTGAGAGGCGCTGATCATGTGACTGCTCATGTGCTGATCAGGTAGCTCTCCTGCACGGATCATGTGCCTCAGCAGGCAAGAATCAAGCAGCTGAGCAGGCATGAATCCTGCGGCCCAGCTGGCGATTATCAGGCAGCTGAGCAGGCATGAATCCTGCGGCCCAGCTGGCGATTATCAGGCAGCTGAGCAGGCATGAATCCTGCGGCCCAGCTGGCGATTATCAGGCAGCTGAGCAGGCATGAATCCTGCGGCCCAGCTGGCGATTATCAGGCAGCTGAGCAGGCATGAATCCTGCGGCCCAGCTGGCGATTATCAGGCAGCTGAGCAGGCATGAATCCTGCGGCCCAGCTGGCGATTATCAGGCAGCTGAGCAGGCATGAATCCTGCGGCCCAGCTGGCGATTATCAGGCAGCTGAGCAGGCATGAATCCTGCGGCCCAGCTGGCGATTATCAGGCAGCTGAGCAGGCATGAATCCTGCGGCCCAGCTGGCGATTATCAGGCAGCTGAGCAGGCATGAATCCTGCGGCCCAGCTGGCGATTATCAGGCAGCTGAGCAGGCATGAATCCTGCGGCCCAGCTGGCGATTATCAGGCAGCTGAGCAGGCATGAATCCTGCGGCCCAGCTGGCGATTATCAGGCAGCTGAGCAGGCATGAATCCTGCGGCCCAGCTGGCGATTATCAGGCAGCTGAGCAGGCGCTGATCCCGCACCTCAGCAGGCACTGATCACGTGCCTGTCATGCAGTGATCAGGTGACTGAGAGGCGCTGATCATGTGACTGCTCATGTGCTGATCAGGTAGCTCTCCTGCACGGATCATGTGCCTCAGCAGGCAAGAATCAAGCAGCTGAGCAGGCATGAATCCTGCGGCCCAGCTGGCGATTATCAGGCAGCTGAGCAGGCATGAATCCTGCGGCCCAGCTGGCGATTATCAGGCAGCTGAGCAGGCATGAATCCTGCGGCCCAGCTGGCGATTATCAGGCAGCTGAGCAGGCATGAATCCTGCGGCCCAGCTGGCGATTATCAGGCAGCTGAGCAGGCATGAATCCTGCGGCCCAGCTGGCGATTATCAGGCAGCTGAGCAGGCATGAATCCTGCGGCCCAGCTGGCGATTATCAGGCAGCTGAGCAGGCATGAATCCTGCGGCCCAGCTGGCGATTATCAGGCAGCTGAGCAGGCATGAATCCTGCGGCCCAGCTGGCGATTATCAGGCAGCTGAGCAGGCATGAATCCTGCGGCCCAGCTGGCGATTATCAGGCAGCTGAGCAGGCATGAATCCTGCGGCCCAGCTGGCGATTATCAGGCAGCTGAGCAGGCATGAATCCTGCGGCCCAGCTGGCGATTATCAGGCAGCTGAGCAGGCATGAATCCTGCGGCCCAGCTGGCGATTATCAGGCAGCTGAGCAGGCATGAATCCTGCGGCCCAGCTGGCGATTATCAGGCAGCTGAGCAGGCATGAATCCTGCGGCCCAGCTGGCGATTATCAGGCAGCTGAGCAGGCATGAATCCTGCGGCCCAGCTGGCGATTATCAGGCAGCTGAGCAGGCATGAATCCTGCGGCCCAGCTGGCGATTATCAGGCAGCTGAGCAGGCATGAATCCTGCGGCCCAGCTGGCGATTATCAGGCAGCTGAGCAGGCATGAATCCTGCGGCCCAGCTGGCGATTATCAGGCAGCTGAGCAGGCATGAATCCTGCGGCCCAGCTGGCGATTATCAGGCAGCTGAGCAGGCATGAATCCTGCGGCCCAGCTGGCGATTATCAGGCAGCTGAGCAGGCATGAATCCTGCGGCCCAGCTGGCGATTATCAGGCAGCTGAGCAGGCGCTGATCCCGCACCCAGCAGGCACTGATCACGTGCCTGTCATGCAGTGATCAGGTGACTGAGAGGCGCTGATCATGTGACTGCTCATGTGCTGATCAGGTAGCTCTCCTGCATGGATCATGTGCCCAGCAGGCAAGAATCAGGCAGCTGAGCAGGCATGAATCCTGCGGCCCAGCTGGCGATTATCAGGCAGCTGAGCAGGCATGAATCCTGCGGCCCAGCTGGCGATTATCAGGCAGCTGAGCAGGCTGATCCCGCACCTCAGCAGGCACTGATCACGTGCCTGTCATGCAGTGATCAGGTGACTGAGAGGCACTGCATGTGACTGCTCATGGCTGATCAGGCATGGATCATGTGCCCAGCTGGCAAGAATCAGGCAGCTGAGCAGGCATGAATCCTGCGGCCCAGCTGGCGATTATCAGGCAGCTGAGCAGGCATGAATCCTGCGGCCCAGCTGGCGATTATCAGGCAGCTGAGCAGGCATGAATCCTGCGGCCCAGCTGGCGATTATCAGGCAGCTGAGCAGGCATGAATCCTGCGGCCCAGCTGGCGATTATCAGGCAGCTGAGCAGGCATGAATCCTGCGGCCCAGCTGGCGATTATCAGGCAGCTGAGCAGGCATGAATCCTGCGGCCCAGCTGGCGATTATCAGGCAGCTGAGCAGGCATGAATCCTGCGGCCCAGCTGGCGATTATCAGGCAGCTGAGCAGGCATGAATCCCGGCCCAGCTGGCACTTATCACGTGCCTGTCATGCAGTGATCAGGTGACTGAGAGGCGCTGATCATGTGACTGCTCATGTGCTGATCAGGCAGCTGAGCAGGCATGAATCCTGCGGCCCAGCTGGCGAATCAGGCAGCTGAGCAGGCATGAATCCTGCGGCCCAGCTGGCGATTATCAGGCAGCTGAGCAGGCATGAATCCTGCGGCCCAGCTGGCGATTATCAGGCAGCTGAGCAGGCATGAATCCTGCGGCCCAGCTGGCGATTATCAGGCAGCTGAGCAGGCATGAATCCTGCGGCCCAGCTGGCGATTATCAGGCAGCTGAGCAGGCATGAATCCTGCGGCCCAGCTGGCGATTATCAGGCAGCTGAGCAGGCATGAATCCTGCGGCCCAGCTGGCGATTATCAGGCAGCTGAGCAGGCATGAATCCTGCGGCCCAGCTGGCGATTATCAGGCAGCTGAGCAGGCATGAATCCTGCGGCCCAGCTGGCGATTATCAGGCAGCTGAGCAGGCATGATCCCGCACCCAGCTGGCACTGATCACGTGCCTGAGCAGTGATCAGGTGACTGAGAGGCGCTGCTGTGACTGCTCATGTGCTGATCAGGTAGCTCTCCTGCGGCCCAGCCTCAGCAGGAGAATCAGGCAGCTGAGCAGGCATGAATCCTGCGGCCCAGCTGGCGATTATCAGGCAGCTGAGCAGGCATGAATCCTGCGGCCCAGCTGGCGATTATCAGGCAGCTGAGCAGGCATGAATCCTGCGGCCCAGCTGGCGATTATCAGGCAGCTGAGCAGGCATGAATCCTGCGGCCCAGCTGGCGATTATCAGGCAGCTGAGCAGGCATGAATCCTGCGGCCCAGCTGGCGATTATCAGGCAGCTGAGCAGGCATGAATCCTGCGGCCCAGCTGGCGATTATCAGGCAGCTGAGCAGGCATGAATCCTGCGGCCCAGCTGGCGATTATCAGGCAGCTGAGCAGGCATGAATCCTGCGGCCCAGCTGGCGATTATCAGGCAGCTGAGCAGGCATGAATCCTGCGGCCCAGCTGGCGATTATCAGGCAGCTGAGCAGGCATGAATCCTGCGGCCCAGCTGGCGATTATCAGGCAGCTGAGCAGGCATGAATCCTGCGGCCCAGCTGGCGATTATCAGGCAGCTGAGCAGGCATGAATCCTGCGGCCCAGCTGGCGATTATCAGGCAGCTGAGCAGGCATGAATCCTGCGGCCCAGCTGGCGATTATCAGGCAGCTGAGCAGGCATGAATCCTGCGGCCCAGCTGGCGATTATCAGGCAGCTGAGCAGGCATGAATCCTGCGGCCCAGCTGGCGATTATCAGGCAGCTGAGCAGGCATGAATCCTGCGGCCCAGCTGGCGATTATCAGGCAGCTGAGCAGGCATGAATCCTGCGGCCCAGCTGGCGATTATCAGGCAGCTGAGCAGGCATGAATCCTGCGGCCCAGCTGGCGATTATCAGGCAGCTGAGCAGGCGCTGATCCCGCACCTCAGCAGGCACTGATCACGTGCCTGTCATGCAGTGATCAGGTGACTGAGAGGCGCTGATCATGTGACTGCTCATGTGCTGATCAGGTAGCTCCTGCACGGATCATGTGCCTCAGCAGGCAAGAATCAAGCAGCTGAGCAGGCATGAATCCTGCGGCCCAGCTGGCGATTATCAGGCAGCTGAGCAGGCATGAATCCTGCGGCCCAGCTGGCGATTATCAGGCAGCTGAGCAGGCATGAATCCTGCGGCCCAGCTGGCGATTATCAGGCAGCTGAGCAGGCATGAATCCTGCGGCCCAGCTGGCGATTATCAGGCAGCTGAGCAGGCATGAATCCTGCGGCCCAGCTGGCGATTATCAGGCAGCTGAGCAGGCATGAATCCTGCGGCCCAGCTGGCGATTATCAGGCAGCTGAGCAGGCATGAATCCTGCGGCCCAGCTGGCGATTATCAGGCAGCTGAGCAGGCATGAATCCTGCGGCCCAGCTGGCGATTATCAGGCAGCTGAGCAGGCATGAATCCTGCGGCCCAGCTGGCGATTATCAGGCAGCTGAGCAGGCGCTGATCCCGCACCTCAGCAGGCACTGATCACGTGCCTGTCATGCAGTGATCAGGTGACTGAGAGGCGCTGATCATGTGACTGCTCATGTGCTGATCAGGTAGCTCTCCTGCACGGATCATGTGCCTCAGCAGGCAAGAATCAAGCAGCTGAGCAGGCATGAATCCTGCGGCCCAGCTGGCGATTATCAGGCAGCTGAGCAGGCATGAATCCTGCGGCCCAGCTGGCGATTATCAGGCAGCTGAGCAGGCATGAATCCTGCGGCCCAGCTGGCGATTATCAGGCAGCTGAGCAGGCATGAATCCTGCGGCCCAGCTGGCGATTATCAGGCAGCTGAGCAGGCATGAATCCTGCGGCCCAGCTGGCGATTATCAGGCAGCTGAGCAGGCATGAATCCTGCGGCCCAGCTGGCGATTATCAGGCAGCTGAGCAGGCATGAATCCTGCGGCCCAGCTGGCGATTATCAGGCAGCTGAGCAGGCATGAATCCTGCGGCCCAGCTGGCGATTATCAGGCAGCTGAGCAGGCATGAATCCTGCGGCCCAGCTGGCGATTATCAGGCAGCTGAGCAGGCATGAATCCTGCGGCCCAGCTGGCGATTATCAGGCAGCTGAGCAGGCATGAATCCTGCGGCCCAGCTGGCGATTATCAGGCAGCTGAGCAGGCATGAATCCTGCGGCCCAGCTGGCGATTATCAGGCAGCTGAGCAGGCATGAATCCTGCGGCCCAGCTGGCGATTATCAGGCAGCTGAGCAGGCATGAATCCTGCGGCCCAGCTGGCGATTATCAGGCAGCTGAGCAGGCATGAATCCTGCGGCCCAGCTGGCGATTATCAGGCAGCTGAGCAGGCATGAATCCTGCGGCCCAGCTGGCGATTATCAGGCAGCTGAGCAGGCATGAATCCTGCGGCCCAGCTGGCGATTATCAGGCAGCTGAGCAGGCATGAATCCTGCGGCCCAGCTGGCGATTATCAGGCAGCTGAGCAGGCATGAATCCTGCGGCCCAGCTGGCGATTATCAGGCAGCTGAGCAGGCATGAATCCTGCGGCCCAGCTGGCGATTATCAGGCAGCTGAGCAGGCATGAATCCTGCGGCCCAGCTGGCGATTATCAGGCAGCTGAGCAGGCATGAATCCTGCGGCCCAGCTGGCGATTATCAGGCAGCTGAGCAGGCATGAATCCTGCGGCCCAGCTGGCGATTATCAGGCAGCTGAGCAGGCATGAATCCTGCGGCCCAGCTGGCGATTATCAGGCAGCTGAGCAGGCATGAATCCTGCGGCCCAGCTGGCGATTATCAGGCAGCTGAGCAGGCATGAATCCTGCGGCCCAGCTGGCGATTATCAGGCAGCTGAGCAGGCATGAATCCTGCGGCCCAGCTGGCGATTATCAGGCAGCTGAGCAGGCATGAATCCTGCGGCCCAGCTGGCGATTATCAGGCAGCTGAGCAGGCATGAATCCTGCGGCCCAGCTGGCGATTATCAGGCAGCTGAGCAGGCGCTGATCCCGCACCTCAGCAGGCACTGATCACGTGCCTGTCATGCAGTGATCAGGTGACTGAGAGGCGCTGATCATGTGACTGCTCATGTGCTGATCAGGTAGCTCTCCTGCACGGATCATGTGCCTCAGCAGGCAAGAATCAGGCAGCTGAGCAGGCATGAATCCTGCGGCCCAGCTGGCGATTATCAGGCAGCTGAGCAGGCATGAATCCTGCGGCCCAGCTGGCGATTATCAGGCAGCTGAGCAGGCATGAATCCTGCGGCCCAGCTGGCGATTATCAGGCAGCTGAGCAGGCATGAATCCTGCGGCCCAGCTGGCGATTATCAGGCAGCTGAGCAGGCATGAATCCTGCGGCCCAGCTGGCGATTATCAGGCAGCTGAGCAGGCATGAATCCTGCGGCCCAGCTGGCGATTATCAGGCAGCTGAGCAGGCATGAATCCTGCGGCCCAGCTGGCGATTATCAGGCAGCTGAGCAGGCATGAATCCTGCGGCCCAGCTGGCGATTATCAGGCAGCTGAGCAGGCATGAATCCTGCGGCCCAGCTGGCGATTATCAGGCAGCTGAGCAGGCATGAATCCTGCGGCCCAGCTGGCGATTATCAGGCAGCTGAGCAGGCATGAATCCTGCGGCCCAGCTGGCGATTATCAGGCAGCTGAGCAGGCATGAATCCTGCGGCCCAGCTGGCGATTATCAGGCAGCTGAGCAGGCATGATCCTGCACCCAGCAGGCACTGATCATGCCTGTCATGCAGTGATCAGGTGACTGAGAGGCGCTGATCATGTGACTGCTCATGTGCTGATCAGGCAGCTGAGCCTGCATGGATCATGTGCCCAGCAGGCGATTATCAGGCAGCTGAGCAGGCATGAATCCTGCGGCCCAGCTGGCGATTATCAGGCAGCTGAGCAGGCATGAATCCTGCGGCCCAGCTGGCGATTATCAGGCAGCTGAGCAGGCATGAATCCTGCGGCCCAGCTGGCGATTATCAGGCAGCTGAGCAGGCATGAATCCTGCGGCCCAGCTGGCGATTATCAGGCAGCTGAGCAGGCATGAATCCTGCGGCCCAGCTGGCGATTATCAGGCAGCTGAGCAGGCATGAATCCTGCGGCCCAGCTGGCGATTATCAGGCAGCTGAGCAGGCATGAATCCTGCGGCCCAGCTGGCGATTATCAGGCAGCTGAGCAGGCATGAATCCTGCGGCCCAGCTGGCGATTATCAGGCAGCTGAGCAGGCATGAATCCTGCGGCCCAGCTGGCGATTATCAGGCAGCTGAGCAGGCATGAATCCTGCGGCCCAGCTGGCGATTATCAGGCAGCTGAGCAGGCATGAATCCTGCGGCCCAGCTGGCGATTATCAGGCAGCTGAGCAGGCATGAATCCTGCGGCCCAGCTGGCGATTATCAGGCAGCTGAGCAGGCATGAATCCTGCGGCCCAGCTGGCGATTATCAGGCAGCTGAGCAGGCATGAATCCTGCGGCCCAGCTGGCGATTATCAGGCAGCTGAGCAGGCATGAATCCTGCGGCCCAGCTGGCGATTATCAGGCAGCTGAGCAGGCATGAATCCTGCGGCCCAGCTGGCGATTATCAGGCAGCTGAGCAGGCGCTGATCCCGCACCTCAGCAGGCACTGATCACGTGCCTGTCATGCAGTGATCAGGTGACTGAGAGGCGCTGATCATGTGACTGCTCATGTGCTGATCAGGTAGCTCTCCTGCACGGATCATGTGCCCAGCAGGCAAGAATCAAGCAGCTGAGCAGGCATGAATCCTGCGGCCCAGCTGGCGATTATCAGGCAGCTGAGCAGGCATGAATCCTGCGGCCCAGCTGGCGATTATCAGGCAGCTGAGCAGGCATGAATCCTGCGGCCCAGCTGGCGATTATCAGGCAGCTGAGCAGGCATGAATCCTGCGGCCCAGCTGGCGATTATCAGGCAGCTGAGCAGGCATGAATCCTGCGGCCCAGCTGGCGATTATCAGGCAGCTGAGCAGGCATGAATCCTGCGGCCCAGCTGGCGATTATCAGGCAGCTGAGCAGGCATGAATCCTGCGGCCCAGCTGGCGATTATCAGGCAGCTGAGCAGGCATGAATCCTGCGGCCCAGCTGGCGATTATCAGGCAGCTGAGCAGGCATGAATCCTGCGGCCCAGCTGGCGATTATCAGGCAGCTGAGCAGGCATGAATCCTGCGGCCCAGCTGGCGATTATCAGGCAGCTGAGCAGGCATGAATCCTGCGGCCCAGCTGGCGATTATCAGGCAGCTGAGCAGGCATGAATCCTGCGGCCCAGCTGGCGATTATCAGGCAGCTGAGCAGGCATGATCCTGCACCTCAGCAGGCACTGATCACGTGCCTGTCATGCAGTGATCAGGTGACTGAGAGGCGCTGATCATGTGACTGCTCATGTGCTGATCAGGCAGCTCTCCTGCATGGATCATGTGCCCAGCTGGCAAGAATCAGGCAGCTGAGCAGGCATGAATCCTGCGGCCCAGCTGGCGATTATCAGGCAGCTGAGCAGGCATGAATCCTGCGGCCCAGCTGGCGATTATCAGGCAGCTGAGCAGGCATGAATCCTGCGGCCCAGCTGGCGATTATCAGGCAGCTGAGCAGGCATGAATCCTGCGGCCCAGCTGGCGATTATCAGGCAGCTGAGCAGGCATGAATCCTGCGGCCCAGCTGGCGATTATCAGGCAGCTGAGCAGGCATGAATCCTGCGGCCCAGCTGGCGATTATCAGGCAGCTGAGCAGGCATGAATCCTGCGGCCCAGCTGGCGATTATCAGGCAGCTGAGCAGGCATGAATCCTGCGGCCCAGCTGGCGATTATCAGGCAGCTGAGCAGGCATGAATCCTGCGGCCCAGCTGGCGATTATCAGGCAGCTGAGCAGGCATGAATCCTGCGGCCCAGCTGGCGATTATCAGGCAGCTGAGCAGGCATGAATCCTGCGGCCCAGCTGGCGATTATCAGGCAGCTGAGCAGGCATGAATCCTGCGGCCCAGCTGGCGATTATCAGGCAGCTGAGCAGGCATGAATCCTGCGGCCCAGCTGGCGATTATCAGGCAGCTGAGCAGGCATGAATCCTGCGGCCCAGCTGGCGATTATCAGGCAGCTGAGCAGGCATGAATCCTGCGGCCCAGCTGGCGATTATCAGGCAGCTGAGCAGGCATGAATCCTGCGGCCCAGCTGGCGATTATCAGGCAGCTGAGCAGGCATGAATCCTGCGGCCCAGCTGGCGATTATCAGGCAGCTGAGCAGGCATGAATCCTGCGGCCCAGCTGGCGATTATCAGGCAGCTGAGCAGGCATGAATCCTGCGGCCCAGCTGGCGATTATCAGGCAGCTGAGCAGGCATGAATCCTGCGGCCCAGCTGGCGATTATCAGGCAGCTGAGCAGGCGCTGATCCCGCACCTCAGCAGGCACTGATCACGTGCCTGTCATGCAGTGATCAGGTGACTGAGAGGCGCTGATCATGTGACTGCTCATGTGCTGATCAGGTAGCTCTCCTGCACGGATCATGTGCCTCAGCAGGCAAGAATCAAGCAGCTGAGCAGGCATGAATCCTGCGGCCCAGCTGGCGATTATCAGGCAGCTGAGCAGGCATGAATCCTGCGGCCCAGCTGGCGATTATCAGGCAGCTGAGCAGGCATGAATCCTGCGGCCCAGCTGGCGATTATCAGGCAGCTGAGCAGGCATGAATCCTGCGGCCCAGCTGGCGATTATCAGGCAGCTGAGCAGGCATGAATCCTGCGGCCCAGCTGGCGATTATCAGGCAGCTGAGCAGGCATGAATCCTGCGGCCCAGCTGGCGATTATCAGGCAGCTGAGCAGGCATGAATCCTGCGGCCCAGCTGGCGATTATCAGGCAGCTGAGCAGGCATGAATCCTGCGGCCCAGCTGGCGATTATCAGGCAGCTGAGCAGGCATGAATCCTGCGGCCCAGCTGGCGATTATCAGGCAGCTGAGCAGGCATGAATCCTGCGGCCCAGCTGGCGATTATCAGGCAGCTGAGCAGGCATGAATCCTGCGGCCCAGCTGGCGATTATCAGGCAGCTGAGCAGGCATGAATCCTGCGGCCCAGCTGGCGATTATCAGGCAGCTGAGCAGGCATGAATCCTGCGGCCCAGCTGGCGATTATCAGGCAGCTGAGCAGGCATGAATCCTGCGGCCCAGCTGGCGATTATCAGGCAGCTGAGCAGGCATGAATCCTGCGGCCCAGCTGGCGATTATCAGGCAGCTGAGCAGGCATGAATCCTGCGGCCCAGCTGGCGATTATCAGGCAGCTGAGCAGGCATGAATCCTGCGGCCCAGCTGGCGATTATCAGGCAGCTGAGCAGGCATGAATCCTGCGGCCCAGCTGGCGATTATCAGGCAGCTGAGCAGGCATGAATCCTGCGGCCCAGCTGGCGATTATCAGGCAGCTGAGCAGGCGCTGATCCCGCACCTCAGCAGGCACTGATCACGTGCCTGTCATGCAGTGATCAGGTGACTGAGAGGCGCTGATCATGTGACTGCTCATGTGCTGATCAGGTAGCTCTCCTGCACGGATCATGTGCCTCAGCAGGCAAGAATCAAGCAGCTGAGCAGGCATGAATCCTGCGGCCCAGCTGGCGATTATCAGGCAGCTGAGCAGGCATGAATCCTGCGGCCCAGCTGGCGATTATCAGGCAGCTGAGCAGGCATGAATCCTGCGGCCCAGCTGGCGATTATCAGGCAGCTGAGCAGGCATGAATCCTGCGGCCCAGCTGGCGATTATCAGGCAGCTGAGCAGGCATGAATCCTGCGGCCCAGCTGGCGATTATCAGGCAGCTGAGCAGGCATGAATCCTGCGGCCCAGCTGGCGATTATCAGGCAGCTGAGCAGGCATGAATCCTGCGGCCCAGCTGGCGGTTATCAGGCAGCTGAGCAGGCATGAATCCTGCGGCCCAGCTGGCGATTATCAGGCAGCTGAGCAGGCATGAATCCTGCGGCCCAGCTGGCGATTATCAGGCAGCTGAGCAGGCATGAATCCTGCGGCCCAGCTGGCGATTATCAGGCAGCTGAGCAGGCATGAATCCTGCGGCCCAGCTGGCGATTATCAGGCAGCTGAGCAGGCATGAATCCTGCGGCCCAGCTGGCGATTATCAGGCAGCTGAGCAGGCATGAATCCTGCGGCCCAGCTGGCGATTATCAGGCAGCTGAGCAGGCATGAATCCTGCGGCCCAGCTGGCGGTTATCAGGCAGCTGAGCAGGCATGAATCCTGCGGCCCAGCTGGCGGTTATCAGGCAGCTGAGCAGGCATGAATCCTGCGGCCCAGCTGGCGATTATCAGGCAGCTGAGCAGGCATGAATCCTGCGGCCCAGCTGGCGATTATCAGGCAGCTGAGCAGGCATGAATCCTGCGGCCCAGCTGGCGATTATCAGGCAGCTGAGCAGGCATGAATCCTGCGGCCCAGCTGGCGATTATCAGGCAGCTGAGCAGGCATGAATCCTGCGGCCCAGCTGGCGATTATCAGGCAGCTGAGCAGGCATGAATCCTGCGGCCCAGCTGGCGATTATCAGGCAGCTGAGCAGGCATGAATCCTGCGGCCCAGCTGGCGATTATCAGGCAGCTGAGCAGGCATGAATCCTGCGGCCCAGCTGGCGATTATCAGGCAGCTGAGCAGGCATGAATCCTGCGGCCCAGCTGGCGATTATCAGGCAGCTGAGCAGGCATGAATCCTGCGGCCCAGCTGGCGATTATCAGGCAGCTGAGCAGGCATGAATCCTGCGGCCCAGCTGGCGATTATCAGGCAGCTGAGCAGGCATGAATCCTGCGGCCCAGCTGGCGATTATCAGGCAGCTGAGCAGGCATGAATCCTGCGGCCCAGCTGGCGATTATCAGGCAGCTGAGCAGGCATGAATCCTGCGGCCCAGCTGGCGATTATCAGGCAGCTGAGCAGGCATGAATCCTGCGGCCCAGCTGGCGATTATCAGGCAGCTGAGCAGGCATGAATCCTGCGGCCCAGCTGGCGATTATCAGGCAGCTGAGCAGGCATGAATCCTGCGGCCCAGCTGGCGATTATCAGGCAGCTGAGCAGGCATGAATCCTGCGGCCCAGCTGGCGATTATCAGGCAGCTGAGCAGGCATGAATCCTGCGGCCCAGCTGGCGATTATCAGGCAGCTGAGCAGGCATGAATCCTGCGGCCCAGCTGATCACGTGCCTGTCAGGCAGCTGATCAGGTGACTGAGCGGCCTGATCATGCGACTTATCAGGCAGCTGAGCAGGCATGAATCCTGCGGCCCAGCTGGCGTTATCAGGCAGCTGAGCAGGCATGAATCCTGCGGCCCAGCTGGCGATTATCAGGCAGCTGAGCAGGCATGAATCCTGCGGCCCAGCTGGCGATTATCAGGCAGCTGAGCAGGCATGAATCCTGCGGCCCAGCTGGCGATTATCAGGCAGCTGAGCAGGCATGAATCCTGCGGCCCAGCTGGCGATTATCAGGCAGCTGAGCAGGCATGAATCCTGCGGCCCAGCTGGCGATTATCAGGCAGCTGAGCAGGCATGAATCCTGCGGCCCAGCTGGCGATTATCAGGCAGCTGAGCAGGCATGAATCCTGCGGCCCAGCTGGCGATTATCAGGCAGCTGAGCAGGCATGAATCCTGCGGCCCAGCTGGCGATTATCAGGCAGCTGAGCAGGCATGAATCCTGCGGCCCAGCTGGCGATTATCAGGCAGCTGAGCAGGCATGAATCCTGCGGCCCAGCTGGCGATTATCAGGCAGCTGAGCAGGCGCTGATCCCGCACCTCAGCAGGCACTGATCACGTGCCTGTCATGCAGTGATCAGGTGACTGAGAGGCGCTGATCATGTGACTGCTCATGTGCTGATCAGGTAGCTCTCCTGCACGGATCATGTGCCTCAGCAGGCAAGAATCAAGCAGCTGAGCAGGCATGAATCCTGCGGCCCAGCTGGCGATTATCAGGCAGCTGAGCAGGCATGAATCCTGCGGCCCAGCTGGCGATTATCAGGCAGCTGAGCAGGCATGAATCCTGCGGCCCAGCTGGCGATTATCAGGCAGCTGAGCAGGCATGAATCCTGCGGCCCAGCTGGCGATTATCAGGCAGCTGAGCAGGCATGAATCCTGCGGCCCAGCTGGCGGTTATCAGGCAGCTGAGCAGGCATGAATCCTGCGGCCCAGCTGGCGATTATCAGGCAGCTGAGCAGGCATGAATCCTGCGGCCCAGCTGGCGATTATCAGGCAGCTGAGCAGGCATGAATCCTGCGGCCCAGCTGGCGATTATCAGGCAGCTGAGCAGGCATGAATCCTGCGGCCCAGCTGGCGATTATCAGGCAGCTGAGCAGGCATGAATCCTGCGGCCCAGCTGGCGATTATCAGGCAGCTGAGCAGGCATGAATCCTGCGGCCCAGCTGGCGATTATCAGGCAGCTGAGCAGGCATGAATCCTGCGGCCCAGCTGGCGATTATCAGGCAGCTGAGCAGGCATGAATCCTGCGGCCCAGCTGGCGGTTATCAGGCAGCTGAGCAGGCATGAATCCTGCGGCCCAGCTGGCGATTATCAGGCAGCTGAGCAGGCATGAATCCTGCGGCCCAGCTGGCGATTATCAGGCAGCTGAGCAGGCGCTGATCCCGCACCTCAGCAGGCACTGATCACGTGCCTGTCATGCAGTGATCAGGTGACTGAGAGGCGCTGATCATGTGACTGCTCATGTGCTGATCAGGTAGCTCTCCTGCACGGATCATGTGCCTCAGCAGGCAAGAATCAGGCAGCTGAGCAGGCATGAATCCTGCGGCCCAGCTGGCGATTATCAGGCAGCTGAGCAGGCATGAATCCTGCGGCCCAGCTGGCGATTATCAGGCAGCTGAGCAGGCATGAATCCTGCGGCCCAGCTGGCGATTATCAGGCAGCTGAGCAGGCATGAATCCTGCGGCCCAGCTGGCGATTATCAGGCAGCTGAGCAGGCATGAATCCTGCGGCCCAGCTGGCGATTATCAGGCAGCTGAGCAGGCATGAATCCTGCGGCCCAGCTGGCGATTATCAGGCAGCTGAGCAGGCATGAATCCTGCGGCCCAGCTGGCGATTATCAGGCAGCTGAGCAGGCATGAATCCTGCGGCCCAGCTGGCGATTATCAGGCAGCTGAGCAGGCATGAATCCTGCGGCCCAGCTGGCGGTTATCAGGCAGCTGAGCAGGCATGAATCCTGCGGCCCAGCTGGCGATTATCAGGCAGCTGAGCAGGCATGAATCCTGCGGCCCAGCTGGCGATTATCAGGCAGCTGAGCAGGCATGAATCCTGCGGCCCAGCTGGCGATTATCAGGCAGCTGAGCAGGCATGAATCCTGCGGCCCAGCTGGCGATTATCAGGCAGCTGAGCAGGCATGAATCCCGCACCTCAGCAGGCACTGATCAGTGCCTGTCATGCAGTGATCAGGTGACTGAGAGGCGCTGATCATGTGACTGCTCAGCTGATCAGGCAGCTCTCCTGCACGGATCATGTGCCTGGCGATTATCAGGCAGCTGAGCAGGCATGAATCCTGCGGCCCAGCTGGCGATTATCAGGCAGCTGAGCAGGCATGAATCCTGCGGCCCAGCTGGCGATTATCAGGCAGCTGAGCAGGCATGAATCCTGCGGCCCAGCTGGCGATTATCAGGCAGCTGAGCAGGCATGAATCCTGCGGCCCAGCTGGCGATTATCAGGCAGCTGAGCAGGCATGAATCCTGCGGCCCAGCTGGCGATTATCAGGCAGCTGAGCAGGCATGAATCCTGCGGCCCAGCTGGCGATTATCAGGCAGCTGAGCAGGCATGAATCCTGCGGCCCAGCTGGCGATTATCAGGCAGCTGAGCAGGCATGAATCCTGCGGCCCAGCTGGCGATTATCAGGCAGCTGAGCAGGCATGAATCCTGCGGCCCAGCTGGCGATTATCAGGCAGCTGAGCAGGCATGAATCCTGCGGCCCAGCTGGCGATTATCAGGCAGCTGAGCAGGCATGATCCCGCACCCAGCAGGCACTGATCACGTGCCTGTCATGCAGTGATCAGGTGACTGAGAGGCGCTGATCATGTGACTGCTCATGTGCTGATCAGGTAGCTCTCCTGCACGGATCATGTGCCCAGCAGGCAAGAATCAGGCAGCTGAGCAGGCATGAATCCTGCGGCCCAGCTGGCGATTATCAGGCAGCTGAGCAGGCATGAATCCTGCGGCCCAGCTGGCGATTATCAGGCAGCTGAGCAGGCATGAATCCTGCGGCCCAGCTGGCGATTATCAGGCAGCTGAGCAGGCATGAATCCTGCGGCCCAGCTGGCGATTATCAGGCAGCTGAGCAGGCATGAATCCTGCGGCCCAGCTGGCGATTATCAGGCAGCTGAGCAGGCATGAATCCTGCGGCCCAGCTGGCGATTATCAGGCAGCTGAGCAGGCATGAATCCTGCGGCCCAGCTGGCGATTATCAGGCAGCTGAGCAGGCATGAATCCTGCGGCCCAGCTGGCGATTATCAGGCAGCTGAGCAGGCATGAATCCTGCGGCCCAGCTGGCGATTATCAGGCAGCTGAGCAGGCATGAATCCTGCGGCCCAGCTGGCGGTTATCAGGCAGCTGAGCAGGCATGAATCCTGCGGCCCAGCTGGCGATTATCAGGCAGCTGAGCAGGCATGAATCCTGCGGCCCAGCTGGCGATTATCAGGCAGCTGAGCAGGCATGAATCCTGCGGCCCAGCTGGCGATTATCAGGCAGCTGAGCAGGCATGAATCCTGCGGCCCAGCTGGCGGTTATCAGGCAGCTGAGCAGGCATGAATCCTGCGGCCCAGCTGGCGGTTATCAGGCAGCTGAGCAGGCATGAATCCTGCGGCCCAGCTGGCGGTTATCAGGCAGCTGAGCAGGCATGAATCCTGCGGCCCAGCTGGCGATTATCAGGCAGCTGAGCAGGCATGAATCCTGCGGCCCAGCTGGCGGTTATCAGGCAGCTGAGCAGGCATGAATCCTGCGGCCCAGCTGGCGGTTATCAGGCAGCTGAGCAGGCATGAATCCTGCGGCCCAGCTGGCGATTATCAGGCAGCTGAGCAGGCATGAATCCTGCGGCCCAGCTGGCGATTATCAGGCAGCTGAGCAGGCATGAATCCTGCGGCCCAGCTGGCGATTATCAGGCAGCTGAGCAGGCGCTGATCCCGCACCTCAGCAGGCACTGATCACGTGCCTGTCATGCAGTGATCAGGTGACTGAGAGGCGCTGATCATGTGACTGCTCATGTGCTTATCAGGCAGCTGAGCAGGCATGAATCCTGCGGCCCAGCTGGCAAGAATCAGGCAGCTGAGCAGGCATGAATCCTGCGGCCCAGCTGGCGATTATCAGGCAGCTGAGCAGGCATGAATCCTGCGGCCCAGCTGGCGATTATCAGGCAGCTGAGCAGGCATGAATCCTGCGGCCCAGCTGGCGATTATCAGGCAGCTGAGCAGGCATGAATCCTGCGGCCCAGCTGGCGGTTATCAGGCAGCTGAGCAGGCATGAATCCTGCGGCCCAGCTGGCGGTTATCAGGCAGCTGAGCAGGCATGAATCCTGCGGCCCAGCTGGCGATTATCAGGCAGCTGAGCAGGCATGAATCCTGCGGCCCAGCTGGCGATTATCAGGCAGCTGAGCAGGCATGAATCCTGCGGCCCAGCTGGCGATTATCAGGCAGCTGAGCAGGCATGAATCCTGCGGCCCAGCTGGCGGTTATCAGGCAGCTGAGCAGGCATGAATCCTGCGGCCCAGCTGGCGATTATCAGGCAGCTGAGCAGGCATGAATCCTGCGGCCCAGCTGGCGGTTATCAGGCAGCTGAGCAGGCATGAATCCTGCGGCCCAGCTGGCGGTTATCAGGCAGCTGAGCAGGCATGAATCCTGCGGCCCAGCTGGCGGTTATCAGGCAGCTGAGCAGGCATGAATCCTGCGGCCCAGCTGGCGATTATCAGGCAGCTGAGCAGGCATGAATCCTGCGGCCCAGCTGGCGGTTATCAGGCAGCTGAGCAGGCATGAATCCTGCGGCCCAGCTGGCGGTTATCAGGCAGCTGAGCAGGCATGAATCCTGCGGCCCAGCTGGCGGTTATCAGGCAGCTGAGCAGGCATGAATCCTGCGGCCCAGCTGGCGGTTATCAGGCAGCTGAGCAGGCATGAATCCTGCGGCCCAGCTGGCGATTATCAGGCAGCTGAGCAGGCATGAATCCTGCGGCCCAGCTGGCGATTATCAGGCAGCTGAGCAGGCATGAATCCTGCGGCCCAGCTGGCGATTATCAGGCAGCTGAGCAGGCATGAATCCTGCGGCCCAGCTGGCGATTATCAGGCAGCTGAGCAGGCATGAATCCTGCGGCCCAGCTGGCGATTATCAGGCAGCTGAGCAGGCATGAATCCTGCGGCCCAGCTGGCGGTTATCAGGCAGCTGAGCAGGCATGAATCCTGCGGCCCAGCTGGCGGTTATCAGGCAGCTGAGCAGGCATGAATCCTGCGGCCCAGCTGGCGATTATCAGGCAGCTGAGCAGGCATGAATCCTGCGGCCCAGCTGGCGATTATCAGGCAGCTGAGCAGGCATGAATCCTGCGGCCCAGCTGGCGATTATCAGGCAGCTGAGCAGGCGCTGATCCCGCACCTCAGCAGGCACTGATCACGTGCCTGTCATGCAGTGATCAGGTGACTGAGAGGCGCTGATCATGTGACTGCTCATGTGCTGATCAGGTAGCTCTCCTGCACGGATCATGTGCCTCAGCAGGCAAGAATCAAGCAGCTGAGCAGGCATGAATCCTGCGGCCCAGCTGGCGATTATCAGGCAGCTGAGCAGGCATGAATCCTGCGGCCCAGCTGGCGATTATCAGGCAGCTGAGCAGGCATGAATCCTGCGGCCCAGCTGGCGATTATCAGGCAGCTGAGCAGGCATGAATCCTGCGGCCCAGCTGGCGGTTATCAGGCAGCTGAGCAGGCATGAATCCTGCGGCCCAGCTGGCGGTTATCAGGCAGCTGAGCAGGCATGAATCCTGCGGCCCAGCTGGCGGTTATCAGGCAGCTGAGCAGGCATGAATCCTGCGGCCCAGCTGGCGATTATCAGGCAGCTGAGCAGGCATGAATCCTGCGGCCCAGCTGGCGGTTATCAGGCAGCTGAGCAGGCATGAATCCTGCGGCCCAGCTGGCGATTATCAGGCAGCTGAGCAGGCATGAATCCTGCGGCCCAGCTGGCGGTTATCAGGCAGCTGAGCAGGCATGAATCCTGCGGCCCAGCTGGCGGTTATCAGGCAGCTGAGCAGGCATGAATCCTGCGGCCCAGCTGGCGTTATCAGGCAGCTGAGCAGGCATGAATCCTGCGGCCCAGCTGGCGATTATCAGGCAGCTGAGCAGGCATGAATCCTGCGGCCCAGCTGGCGATTATCAGGCAGCTGAGCAGGCATGAATCCTGCGGCCCAGCTGGCGATTATCAGGCAGCTGAGCAGGCATGAATCCTGCGGCCCAGCTGGCGGTTATCAGGCAGCTGAGCAGGCATGAATCCTGCGGCCCAGCTGGCGATTATCAGGCAGCTGAGCAGGCATGAATCCTGCGGCCCAGCTGGCGATTATCAGGCAGCTGAGCAGGCATGAATCCTGCGGCCCAGCTGGCGGTTATCAGGCAGCTGAGCAGGCATGAATCCTGCGGCCCAGCTGGCGATTATCAGGCAGCTGAGCAGGCATGAATCCTGCGGCCCAGCTGGCGATTATCAGGCAGCTGAGCAGGCATGAATCCTGCGGCCCAGCTGGCGATTATCAGGCAGCTGAGCAGGCATGAATCCTGCGGCCCAGCTGGCGATTATCAGGCAGCTGAGCAGGCATGAATCCTGCAGCGCAGCAGGCACTGATCATGCCTGTCATGCTGATCAGGTGACTGAGAGGCGCTGATCATGTGACTGCTGGCGCTTATCAGGCAGCTGAGCAGGCATGAATCCTGCGGCCCAGCTGGCGATTATCAGGCAGCTGAGCAGGCATGAATCCTGCGGCCCAGCTGGCGATTATCAGGCAGCTGAGCAGGCATGAATCCTGCGGCCCAGCTGGCGATTATCAGGCAGCTGAGCAGGCATGAATCCTGCGGCCCAGCTGGCGATTATCAGGCAGCTGAGCAGGCATGAATCCTGCGGCCCAGCTGGCGATTATCAGGCAGCTGAGCAGGCATGAATCCTGCGGCCCAGCTGGCGGTTATCAGGCAGCTGAGCAGGCATGAATCCTGCGGCCCAGCTGGCGGTTATCAGGCAGCTGAGCAGGCATGAATCCTGCGGCCCAGCTGGCGATTATCAGGCAGCTGAGCAGGCATGAATCCTGCGGCCCAGCTGGCGATTATCAGGCAGCTGAGCAGGCATGAATCCTGCGGCCCAGCTGGCGATTATCAGGCAGCTGAGCAGGCGCTGATCCCGCACCCAGCAGGCACTGATCACGTGCCTGTCATGCAGTGATCAGGTGACTGAGAGGCGCTGATCATGTGACTGCTCATGTGCTGATCAGGTAGCTCTCCTGCACGGATCATGTGCCCAGCTGGCAAGAATCAGGCAGCTGAGCAGGCATGAATCCTGCGGCCCAGCTGGCGATTATCAGGCAGCTGAGCAGGCATGAATCCTGCGGCCCAGCTGGCGATTATCAGGCAGCTGAGCAGGCATGAATCCTGCGGCCCAGCTGGCGGTTATCAGGCAGCTGAGCAGGCATGAATCCTGCGGCCCAGCTGGCGGTTATCAGGCAGCTGAGCAGGCATGAATCCTGCGGCCCAGCTGGCGATTATCAGGCAGCTGAGCAGGCATGAATCCTGCGGCCCAGCTGGCGATTATCAGGCAGCTGAGCAGGCATGAATCCTGCGGCCCAGCTGGCGGTTATCAGGCAGCTGAGCAGGCATGAATCCTGCGGCCCAGCTGGCGATTATCAGGCAGCTGAGCAGGCATGAATCCTGCGGCCCAGCTGGCGATTATCAGGCAGCTGAGCAGGCATGAATCCTGCGGCCCAGCTGGCGATTATCAGGCAGCTGAGCAGGCATGAATCCTGCGGCCCAGCTGGCGATTATCAGGCAGCTGAGCAGGCATGAATCCTGCGGCCCAGCTGGCGGTTATCAGGCAGCTGAGCAGGCATGAATCCTGCGGCCCAGCTGGCGGTTATCAGGCAGCTGAGCAGGCATGAATCCTGCGGCCCAGCTGGCGGTTATCAGGCAGCTGAGCAGGCATGAATCCTGCGGCCCAGCTGGCGGTTATCAGGCAGCTGAGCAGGCATGAATCCTGCGGCCCAGCTGGCGATTATCAGGCAGCTGAGCAGGCATGAATCCTGCGGCCCAGCTGGCGATTATCAGGCAGCTGAGCAGGCATGAATCCTGCGGCCCAGCTGGCGGTTATCAGGCAGCTGAGCAGGCATGAATCCTGCGGCCCAGCTGGCGATTATCAGGCAGCTGAGCAGGCATGAATCCTGCGGCCCAGCTGGCTATCAGGCAGCTGAGCAGGCATGAATCCTCAGCTGGCGGTTATCAGGCAGCTGAGCAGGCATGAATCCTGCGGCCCAGCTGGCGGTTATCAGGCAGCTGAGCAGGCATGAATCCTGCGGCCCAGCTGGCGATTATCAGGCAGCTGAGCAGGCATGAATCCTGCGGCCCAGCTGGCGATTATCAGGCAGCTGAGCAGGCATGAATCCTGCGGCCCAGCTGGCGATTATCAGGCAGCTGAGCAGGCATGAATCCTGCGGCCCAGCTGGCGGTTATCAGGCAGCTGAGCAGGCATGAATCCTGCGGCCCAGCTGGCGATTATCAGGCAGCTGAGCAGGCATGAATCCTGCGGCCCAGCTGGCGATTATCAGGCAGCTGAGCAGGCATGAATCCTGCGGCCCAGCTGGCGATTATCAGGCAGCTGAGCAGGCATGAATCCTGCGGCCCAGCTGGCGATTATCAGGCAGCTGAGCAGGCATGAATCCTGCGGCCCAGCTGGCGGTTATCAGGCAGCTGAGCAGGCATGAATCCTGCGGCCCAGCTGGCGGTTATCAGGCAGCTGAGCAGGCATGAATCCTGCGGCCCAGCTGGCGATTATCAGGCAGCTGAGCAGGCATGAATCCTGCGGCCCAGCTGGCGATTATCAGGCAGCTGAGCAGGCATGAATCCTGCGGCCCAGCTGGCGATTATCAGGCAGCTGAGCAGGCATGAATCCCGCACCTCAGCAGGCACTGATCACGTGCCTGTCATGCAGTGATCAGGTGACTGAGAGGCGCTGATCATGTGACTGCTCATGTGCTGATCAGGCAGCTCTCCTGCACGGATCATGTGCCTCAGCAGGCAAGAATCAAGCAGCTGAGCAGGCATGAATCCTGCGGCCCAGCTGGCGATTATCAGGCAGCTGAGCAGGCATGAATCCTGCGGCCCAGCTGGCGATTATCAGGCAGCTGAGCAGGCATGAATCCTGCGGCCCAGCTGGCGGTTATCAGGCAGCTGAGCAGGCATGAATCCTGCGGCCCAGCTGGCGATTATCAGGCAGCTGAGCAGGCATGAATCCTGCGGCCCAGCTGGCGATTATCAGGCAGCTGAGCAGGCATGAATCCTGCGGCCCAGCTGGCGATTATCAGGCAGCTGAGCAGGCATGAATCCTGCGGCCCAGCTGGCGATTATCAGGCAGCTGAGCAGGCATGAATCCTGCGGCCCAGCTGGCGATTATCAGGCAGCTGAGCAGGCATGAATCCTGCGGCCCAGCTGGCGATTATCAGGCAGCTGAGCAGGCATGAATCCTGCGGCCCAGCTGGCGATTATCAGGCAGCTGAGCAGGCATGAATCCTGCACCCAGCAGGCACTGATCATGCCTGTCAGCAGTGATCAGGCACTGAGAGGCCTGATCGTGGCTGGCGCTTATCAGGCAGCTGAGCAGGCATGAATCCTGCGGCCCAGCTGGCGGTTATCAGGCAGCTGAGCAGGCATGAATCCTGCGGCCCAGCTGGCGATTATCAGGCAGCTGAGCAGGCATGAATCCTGCGGCCCAGCTGGCGATTATCAGGCAGCTGAGCAGGCATGAATCCTGCGGCCCAGCTGGCGGTTATCAGGCAGCTGAGCAGGCATGAATCCTGCGGCCCAGCTGGCGATTATCAGGCAGCTGAGCAGGCATGAATCCTGCGGCCCAGCTGGCGATTATCAGGCAGCTGAGCAGGCATGAATCCTGCGGCCCAGCTGGCGATTATCAGGCAGCTGAGCAGGCATGAATCCTGCGGCCCAGCTGGCGATTATCAGGCAGCTGAGCAGGCATGAATCCTGCGGCCCAGCTGGCGATTATCAGGCAGCTGAGCAGGCATGAATCCTGCGGCCCAGCTGGCGGTTATCAGGCAGCTGAGCAGGCATGAATCCTGCGGCCCAGCTGGCGATTATCAGGCAGCTGAGCAGGCATGAATCCTGCGGCCCAGCTGGCGATTATCAGGCAGCTGAGCAGGCATGAATCCTGCGGCCCAGCTGGCGGTTATCAGGCAGCTGAGCAGGCATGAATCCTGCGGCCCAGCTGGCGATTATCAGGCAGCTGAGCAGGCATGAATCCTGCGGCCCAGCTGGCGATTATCAGGCAGCTGAGCAGGCATGAATCCTGCGGCCCAGCTGGCGATTATCAGGCAGCTGAGCAGGCGCTGATCCCGCACCTCAGCAGGCACTGATCACGTGCCTGTCATGCAGTGATCAGGTGACTGAGAGGCGCTGATCATGTGACTGCTCATGTGCTGATCAGGTAGCTCTCCTGCACGGATCATGTGCCTCAGCAGGCAAGAATCAAGCAGCTGAGCAGGCATGAATCCTGCGGCCCAGCTGGCGATTATCAGGCAGCTGAGCAGGCATGAATCCTGCGGCCCAGCTGGCGATTATCAGGCAGCTGAGCAGGCATGAATCCTGCGGCCCAGCTGGCGGTTATCAGGCAGCTGAGCAGGCATGAATCCTGCGGCCCAGCTGGCGGTTATCAGGCAGCTGAGCAGGCATGAATCCTGCGGCCCAGCTGGCGGTTATCAGGCAGCTGAGCAGGCATGAATCCTGCGGCCCAGCTGGCGGTTATCAGGCAGCTGAGCAGGCATGAATCCTGCGGCCCAGCTGGCGATTATCAGGCAGCTGAGCAGGCATGAATCCTGCGGCCCAGCTGGCGATTATCAGGCAGCTGAGCAGGCATGAATCCTGCGGCCCAGCTGGCGGTTATCAGGCAGCTGAGCAGGCATGAATCCTGCGGCCCAGCTGGCGATTATCAGGCAGCTGAGCAGGCATGAATCCTGCGGCCCAGCTGGCGGTTATCAGGCAGCTGAGCAGGCATGAATCCTGCGGCCCAGCTGGCGATTATCAGGCAGCTGAGCAGGCATGAATCCTGCGGCCCAGCTGGCGATTATCAGGCAGCTGAGCAGGCATGAATCCTGCGGCCCAGCTGGCGATTATCAGGCAGCTGAGCAGGCATGAATCCTGCGGCCCAGCTGGCGATCATCCAGCTGAGCAGGCATGAATCCTGCGGCCCAGCTGGCGGTTATCAGGCAGCTGAGCAGGCATGAATCCTGCGGCCCAGCTGGCGGTTATCAGGCAGCTGAGCAGGCATGAATCCTGCGGCCCAGCTGGCGATTATCAGGCAGCTGAGCAGGCATGAATCCTGCGGCCCAGCTGGCGATTATCAGGCAGCTGAGCAGGCATGAATCCTGCGGCCCAGCTGGCGATTATCAGGCAGCTGAGCAGGCGCTGATCCCGCACCTCAGCAGGCACTGATCACGTGCCTGTCATGCAGTGATCAGGTGACTGAGGCGCTGATCATGTGACTGCTCATGTGCTGATCAGGCAGCTCTCCTGCACGAATCATGTGCCTCAGCAGGCAAGAATCAGGCAGCTGAGCAGGCATGAATCCTGCGGCCCAGCTGGCGATTATCAGGCAGCTGAGCAGGCATGAATCCTGCGGCCCAGCTGGCGATTATCAGGCAGCTGAGCAGGCATGAATCCTGCGGCCCAGCTGGCGATTATCAGGCAGCTGAGCAGGCATGAATCCTGCGGCCCAGCTGGCGATTATCAGGCAGCTGAGCAGGCATGAATCCTGCGGCCCAGCAGGCACTGATCATGCCTGTCAGCTGATCAGGCACTGAGGCGCTGATCGTGCTGCTGGCGCTTATCAGGCAGCTGAGCAGGCATGAATCCTGCGGCCCAGCTGGCGGTTATCAGGCAGCTGAGCAGGCATGAATCCTGCGGCCCAGCTGGCGATTATCAGGCAGCTGAGCAGGCATGAATCCTGCGGCCCAGCTGGCGATTATCAGGCAGCTGAGCAGGCATGAATCCTGCGGCCCAGCTGGCGATTATCAGGCAGCTGAGCAGGCATGAATCCTGCGGCCCAGCTGGCGATTATCAGGCAGCTGAGCAGGCATGAATCCTGCGGCCCAGCTGGCGGTTATCAGGCAGCTGAGCAGGCATGAATCCTGCGGCCCAGCTGGCGATTATCAGGCAGCTGAGCAGGCATGAATCCTGCGGCCCAGCTGGCGATTATCAGGCAGCTGAGCAGGCATGAATCCTGCGGCCCAGCTGGCGGTTATCAGGCAGCTGAGCAGGCATGAATCCTGCGGCCCAGCTGGCGGTTATCAGGCAGCTGAGCAGGCATGAATCCTGCGGCCCAGCTGGCGATTATCAGGCAGCTGAGCAGGCATGAATCCTGCGGCCCAGCTGGCGATTATCAGGCAGCTGAGCAGGCATGAATCCTGCGGCCCAGCTGGCGGTTATCAGGCAGCTGAGCAGGCATGAATCCTGCGGCCCAGCTGGCGATTATCAGGCAGCTGAGCAGGCATGAATCCTGCGGCCCAGCTGGCGATTATCAGGCAGCTGAGCAGGCATGAATCCTGCGGCCCAGCTGGCGATTATCAGGCAGCTGAGCAGGCATGAATCCTGCGGCCCAGCTGGCGATTATCAGGCAGCTGAGCAGGCATGAATCCTGCGGCCCAGCTGGCGTTATCAGGCAGCTGAGCAGGCATGAATCCTGCGGCCCAGCTGGCGATTATCAGGCAGCTGAGCAGGCATGAATCCTGCGGCCCAGCTGGCGATTATCAGGCAGCTGAGCAGGCATGAATCCTGCGGCCCAGCTGGCGGTTATCAGGCAGCTGAGCAGGCATGAATCCTGCGGCCCAGCTGGCGATTATCAGGCAGCTGAGCAGGCATGAATCCTGCGGCCCAGCTGGCGATTATCAGGCAGCTGAGCAGGCGCTGATCCCGCACCTCAGCAGGCACTGATCACGTGCCTGTCATGCAGTGATCAGGTGACTGAGAGGCGCTGATCATGTGACTGCTCATGTGCTGATCAGGTAGCTCTCAGGCACGGATCATGTGCCTCAGCAGGCAAGAATCAAGCAGCTGAGCAGGCATGAATCCTGCGGCCCAGCTGGCGATTATCAGGCAGCTGAGCAGGCATGAATCCTGCGGCCCAGCTGGCGATTATCAGGCAGCTGAGCAGGCATGAATCCTGCGGCCCAGCTGGCGATTATCAGGCAGCTGAGCAGGCATGAATCCTGCGGCCCAGCTGGCGGTTATCAGGCAGCTGAGCAGGCATGAATCCTGCGGCCCAGCTGGCGGTTATCAGGCAGCTGAGCAGGCATGAATCCTGCGGCCCAGCTGGCGGTTATCAGGCAGCTGAGCAGGCATGAATCCTGCGGCCCAGCTGGCGATTATCAGGCAGCTGAGCAGGCATGAATCCTGCGGCCCAGCTGGCGATTATCAGGCAGCTGAGCAGGCATGAATCCTGCGGCCCAGCTGGCGATTATCAGGCAGCTGAGCAGGCATGAATCCTGCGGCCCAGCTGGCGGTTATCAGGCAGCTGAGCAGGCATGAATCCTGCGGCCCAGCTGGCGATTATCAGGCAGCTGAGCAGGCATGAATCCTGCGGCCCAGCTGGCGATTATCAGGCAGCTGAGCAGGCATGAATCCTGCGGCCCAGCTGGCGATTATCAGGCAGCTGAGCAGGCATGAATCCTGCGGCCCAGCTGGCGATTATCAGGCAGCTGAGCAGGCATGAATCCTGCGGCCCAGCTGGCGATTATCAGGCAGCTGAGCAGGCATGAATCCTGCGGCCCAGCTGGCGGTTATCAGGCAGCTGAGCAGGCATGAATCCTGCGGCCCAGCTGGCGGTTATCAGGCAGCTGAGCAGGCATGAATCCTGCGGCCCAGCTGGCGGTTATCAGGCAGCTGAGCAGGCATGAATCCTGCGGCCCAGCTGGCGGTTATCAGGCAGCTGAGCAGGCATGAATCCTGCGGCCCAGCTGGCGATTATCAGGCAGCTGAGCAGGCATGAATCCTGCGGCCCAGCTGGCGGTTATCAGGCAGCTGAGCAGGCATGAATCCTGCGGCCCAGCTGGCGATTATCAGGCAGCTGAGCAGGCATGAATCCTGCGGCCCAGCTGGCGATTATCAGGCAGCTGAGCAGGCATGAATCCTGCGGCCCAGCTGGCGATTATCAGGCAGCTGAGCAGGCATGAATCCTGCGGCCCAGCTGGCACGATCAGGCAGCTGAGCAGGCATGAAGGCCTGCGGCCCTGCTGGCGATTATCAGGCAGCTGAGCAGGCATGAATCCTGCGGCCCAGCTGGCGGTTATCAGGCAGCTGAGCAGGCATGAATCCTGCGGCCCAGCTGGCGGTTATCAGGCAGCTGAGCAGGCATGAATCCTGCGGCCCAGCTGGCGATTATCAGGCAGCTGAGCAGGCATGAATCCTGCGGCCCAGCTGGCGATTATCAGGCAGCTGAGCAGGCATGAATCCTGCGGCCCAGCTGGCGGTTATCAGGCAGCTGAGCAGGCATGAATCCTGCGGCCCAGCTGGCGGTTATCAGGCAGCTGAGCAGGCATGAATCCTGCGGCCCAGCTGGCGATTATCAGGCAGCTGAGCAGGCATGAATCCTGCGGCCCAGCTGGCGATTATCAGGCAGCTGAGCAGGCATGAATCCTGCGGCCCAGCTGGCGATTATCAGGCAGCTGAGCAGGCATGAATCCTGCGGCCCAGCTGGCGATTATCAGGCAGCTGAGCAGGCATGAATCCTGCGGCCCAGCTGGCGGTTATCAGGCAGCTGAGCAGGCATGAATCCTGCGGCCCAGCTGGCGGTTATCAGGCAGCTGAGCAGGCATGAATCCTGCGGCCCAGCTGGCGGTTATCAGGCAGCTGAGCAGGCATGAATCCTGCGGCCCAGCTGGCGATTATCAGGCAGCTGAGCAGGCATGAATCCTGCGGCCCAGCTGGCGATTATCAGGCAGCTGAGCAGGCGCTGATCCCGCACCTCAGCAGGCACTGATCACGTGCCTGTCATGCAGTGATCAGGTGACTGAGAGGCGCTGATCATGTGACTGCTCATGTGCTGATCAGGTAGCTCTCCTGCACGGATCATGTGCCTCAGCAGGCAAGAATCAAGCAGCTGAGCAGGCATGAATCCTGCGGCCCAGCTGGCGATTATCAGGCAGCTGAGCAGGCATGAATCCTGCGGCCCAGCTGGCGATTATCAGGCAGCTGAGCAGGCATGAATCCTGCGGCCCAGCTGGCGATTATCAGGCAGCTGAGCAGGCATGAATCCTGCGGCCCAGCTGGCGATTATCAGGCAGCTGAGCAGGCATGAATCCTGCGGCCCAGCTGGCGGTTATCAGGCAGCTGAGCAGGCATGAATCCTGCGGCCCAGCTGGCGGTTATCAGGCAGCTGAGCAGGCATGAATCCTGCGGCCCAGCTGGCGGTTATCAGGCAGCTGAGCAGGCATGAATCCTGCGGCCCAGCTGGCGGTTATCAGGCAGCTGAGCAGGCATGAATCCTGCGGCCCAGCTGGCGATTATCAGGCAGCTGAGCAGGCATGAATCCTGCGGCCCAGCTGGCGATTATCAGGCAGCTGAGCAGGCATGATCCTGCGGCCCAGCTGGCTCAGCAGGCACTGATCACGTGCCTGTCATGCAGTGATCAGGTGACTGAGAGGCAGCTGATCATGTGACTGCCCAGCTGGCGCTTATCAGGCAGCTGAGCAGGCATGAATCCTGCGGCCCAGCTGGCGATTATCAGGCAGCTGAGCAGGCATGAATCCTGCGGCCCAGCTGGCGATTATCAGGCAGCTGAGCAGGCATGAATCCTGCGGCCCAGCTGGCGATTATCAGGCAGCTGAGCAGGCATGAATCCTGCGGCCCAGCTGGCGATTATCAGGCAGCTGAGCAGGCATGAATCCTGCGGCCCAGCTGGCGGTTATCAGGCAGCTGAGCAGGCATGAATCCTGCGGCCCAGCTGGCGATTATCAGGCAGCTGAGCAGGCATGAATCCTGCGGCCCAGCTGGCGATTATCAGGCAGCTGAGCAGGCATGAATCCTGCGGCCCAGCTGGCGGTTATCAGGCAGCTGAGCAGGCATGAATCCTGCGGCCCAGCTGGCGATTATCAGGCAGCTGAGCAGGCATGAATCCTGCGGCCCAGCTGGCGGTTATCAGGCAGCTGAGCAGGCATGAATCCTGCGGCCCAGCTGGCGATTATCAGGCAGCTGAGCAGGCATGAATCCTGCGGCCCAGCTGGCGGTTATCAGGCAGCTGAGCAGGCATGAATCCTGCGGCCCAGCTGGCGGTTATCAGGCAGCTGAGCAGGCATGAATCCTGCGGCCCAGCTGGCGGTTATCAGGCAGCTGAGCAGGCATGAATCCTGCGGCCCAGCTGGCGGTTATCAGGCAGCTGAGCAGGCATGAATCCTGCGGCCCAGCTGGCGATTATCAGGCAGCTGAGCAGGCATGAATCCTGCGGCCCAGCTGGCGGTTATCAGGCAGCTGAGCAGGCATGAATCCTGCGGCCCAGCTGGCGGTTATCAGGCAGCTGAGCAGGCATGAATCCTGCGGCCCAGCTGGCGATTATCAGGCAGCTGAGCAGGCATGAATCCTGCGGCCCAGCTGGCGGTTATCAGGCAGCTGAGCAGGCATGAATCCTGCGGCCCAGCTGGCGGTTATCAGGCAGCTGAGCAGGCATGAATCCTGCGGCCCAGCTGGCGATTATCAGGCAGCTGAGCAGGCATGAATCCTGCGGCCCAGCTGGCGATTATCAGGCAGCTGAGCAGGCGCTGATCCCGCACCTCAGCAGGCACTGATCACGTGCCTGTCATGCAGTGATCAGGTGACTGAGAGGCGCTGATCATGTGACTGCTCATGTGCTGATCAGGTAGCTCTCCTGCACGGATCATGTGCCTCAGCAGGCAAGAATCAAGCAGCTGAGCAGGCATGAATCCTGCGGCCCAGCTGGCGATTATCAGGCAGCTGAGCAGGCATGAATCCTGCGGCCCAGCTGGCGATTATCAGGCAGCTGAGCAGGCATGAATCCTGCGGCCCAGCTGGCGATTATCAGGCAGCTGAGCAGGCATGAATCCTGCGGCCCAGCTGGCGGTTATCAGGCAGCTGAGCAGGCATGAATCCTGCGGCCCAGCTGGCGATTATCAGGCAGCTGAGCAGGCATGAATCCTGCGGCCCAGCTGGCGATTATCAGGCAGCTGAGCAGGCATGAATCCTGCGGCCCAGCTGGCGATTATCAGGCAGCTGAGCAGGCATGAATCCTGCGGCCCAGCTGGCGGTTATCAGGCAGCTGAGCAGGCATGAATCCTGCGGCCCAGCTGGCGATTATCAGGCAGCTGAGCAGGCATGAATCCTGCGGCCCAGCTGGCGGTTATCAGGCAGCTGAGCAGGCATGAATCCTGCGGCCCAGCTGGCGATTATCAGGCAGCTGAGCAGGCATGAATCCTGCGGCCCAGCTGGCGATTATCAGGCAGCTGAGCAGGCATGAATCCTGCGGCCCAGCTGGCGATTATCAGGCAGCTGAGCAGGCATGAATCCTGCGGCCCAGCTGGCGGTTATCAGGCAGCTGAGCAGGCATGAATCCTGCGGCCCAGCTGGCGGTTATCAGGCAGCTGAGCAGGCATGAATCCTGCGGCCCAGCTGGCGATTATCAGGCAGCTGAGCAGGCATGAATCCTGCGGCCCAGCTGGCGGTTATCAGGCAGCTGAGCAGGCATGAATCCTGCGGCCCAGCTGGCGGTTATCAGGCAGCTGAGCAGGCATGAATCCTGCGGCCCAGCTGGCGATTATCAGGCAGCTGAGCAGGCATGAATCCTGCGGCCCAGCTGGCGATTATCAGGCAGCTGAGCAGGCATGAATCCCGCACCTCAGCAGGCACTGATCACGTGCCTGTCATGCAGTGATCAGGCACTGAGAGGCTGATCATGTGACTGCTCATGTGCTGATCAGGCAGCTCTCCTGCACGGATCATGTGCCTCAGCAGGCAAGAATCAGGCAGCTGAGCAGGCATGAATCCTGCGGCCCAGCTGGCGATTATCAGGCAGCTGAGCAGGCATGAATCCTGCGGCCCAGCTGGCGATTATCAGGCAGCTGAGCAGGCATGAATCCTGCGGCCCAGCTGGCGATTATCAGGCAGCTGAGCAGGCATGAATCCTGCGGCCCAGCTGGCGATTATCAGGCAGCTGAGCAGGCATGAATCCTGCGGCCCAGCTGGCGATTATCAGGCAGCTGAGCAGGCATGAATCCTGCGGCCCAGCTGGCGGTTATCAGGCAGCTGAGCAGGCATGAATCCTGCGGCCCAGCTGGCGGTTATCAGGCAGCTGAGCAGGCATGAATCCTGCGGCCCAGCTGGCGATTATCAGGCAGCTGAGCAGGCATGAATCCTGCGGCCCAGCTGGCGTTATCAGGCAGCTGAGCAGGCATGAATCCTGCGGCCCAGCTGGCGATTATCAGGCAGCTGAGCAGGCATGAATCCTGCGGCCCAGCTGGCACTGATCATCAGCAGCTGAGCAGGCATGAAGGCCTGCGGCCCAGCTGGCGGTTATCAGGCAGCTGAGCAGGCATGAATCCTGCGGCCCAGCTGGCGATTATCAGGCAGCTGAGCAGGCATGAATCCTGCGGCCCAGCTGGCGGTTATCAGGCAGCTGAGCAGGCATGAATCCTGCGGCCCAGCTGGCGGTTATCAGGCAGCTGAGCAGGCATGAATCCTGCGGCCCAGCTGGCGGTTATCAGGCAGCTGAGCAGGCATGAATCCTGCGGCCCAGCTGGCGATTATCAGGCAGCTGAGCAGGCATGAATCCTGCGGCCCAGCTGGCGGTTATCAGGCAGCTGAGCAGGCATGAATCCTGCGGCCCAGCTGGCGGTTATCAGGCAGCTGAGCAGGCATGAATCCTGCGGCCCAGCTGGCGGTTATCAGGCAGCTGAGCAGGCATGAATCCTGCGGCCCAGCTGGCGGTTATCAGGCAGCTGAGCAGGCATGAATCCTGCGGCCCAGCTGGCGATTATCAGGCAGCTGAGCAGGCATGAATCCTGCGGCCCAGCTGGCGATTATCAGGCAGCTGAGCAGGCATGAATCCTGCGGCCCAGCTGGCGGTTATCAGGCAGCTGAGCAGGCATGAATCCTGCGGCCCAGCTGGCGATTATCAGGCAGCTGAGCAGGCATGAATCCTGCGGCCCAGCTGGCGGTTATCAGGCAGCTGAGCAGGCATGAATCCTGCGGCCCAGCTGGCGGTTATCAGGCAGCTGAGCAGGCATGAATCCTGCGGCCCAGCTGGCGATTATCAGGCAGCTGAGCAGGCATGAATCCTGCGGCCCAGCTGGCGATTATCAGGCAGCTGAGCAGGCATGAATCCTGCGGCCCAGCTGGCGGTTATCAGGCAGCTGAGCAGGCATGAATCCTGCGGCCCAGCTGGCGATTATCAGGCAGCTGAGCAGGCATGAATCCTGCGGCCCAGCTGGCGGTTATCAGGCAGCTGAGCAGGCATGAATCCTGCGGCCCAGCTGGCGGTTATCAGGCAGCTGAGCAGGCATGAATCCTGCGGCCCAGCTGGCGGTTATCAGGCAGCTGAGCAGGCATGAATCCTGCGGCCCAGCTGGCGGTTATCAGGCAGCTGAGCAGGCATGAATCCTGCGGCCCAGCTGGCGATTATCAGGCAGCTGAGCAGGCATGAATCCTGCGGCCCAGCTGGCGATTATCAGGCAGCTGAGCAGGCGCTGATCCCGCACCTCAGCAGGCACTGATCACGTGCCTGTCATGCAGTGATCAGGTGACTGAGAGGCGCTGATCATGTGACTGCTCATGTGCTGATCAGGTAGCTCTCCTGCACGGATCATGTGCCTCAGCAGGCAAGAATCAAGCAGCTGAGCAGGCATGAATCCTGCGGCCCAGCTGGCGATTATCAGGCAGCTGAGCAGGCATGAATCCTGCGGCCCAGCTGGCGATTATCAGGCAGCTGAGCAGGCATGAATCCTGCGGCCCAGCTGGCGATTATCAGGCAGCTGAGCAGGCATGAATCCTGCGGCCCAGCTGGCGATTATCAGGCAGCTGAGCAGGCATGAATCCTGCGGCCCAGCTGGCGATTATCAGGCAGCTGAGCAGGCATGAATCCTGCGGCCCAGCTGGCGGTTATCAGGCAGCTGAGCAGGCATGAATCCTGCGGCCCAGCTGGCGATTATCAGGCAGCTGAGCAGGCATGAATCCTGCGGCCCAGCTGGCGATTATCAGGCAGCTGAGCAGGCATGAATCCTGCGGCCCAGCTGGCGGTTATCAGGCAGCTGAGCAGGCATGAATCCTGCGGCCCAGCTGGCGTTATCAGGCAGCTGAGCAGGCATGAATCCTGCGGCCCAGCTGGCGATTATCAGGCAGCTGAGCAGGCATGAATCCTGCGGCCCAGCTGGCGATTATCAGGCAGCTGAGCAGGCATGAATCCTGCGGCCCAGCTGGCGATTATCAGGCAGCTGAGCAGGCATGAATCCTGCGGCCCAGCTGGCGATTATCAGGCAGCTGAGCAGGCATGAATCCTGCGGCCCAGCTGGCGATTATCAGGCAGCTGAGCAGGCATGAATCCTGCGGCCCAGCTGGCGGTTATCAGGCAGCTGAGCAGGCATGAATCCTGCGGCCCAGCTGGCGATTATCAGGCAGCTGAGCAGGCATGAATCCTGCGGCCCAGCTGGCGATTATCAGGCAGCTGAGCAGGCATGAATCCTGCGGCCCAGCTGGCGTTATCAGGCAGCTGAGCAGGCATGAATCCTGCGGCCCAGCTGGCGATTATCAGGCAGCTGAGCAGGCATGAATCCTGCGGCCCAGCTGGCGATTATCAGGCAGCTGAGCAGGCATGAATCCTGCGGCCCAGCTGGCGATTATCAGGCAGCTGAGCAGGCATGAATCCTGCGGCCCAGCTGGCGGTTATCAGGCAGCTGAGCAGGCATGAATCCTGCGGCCCAGCTGGCGATTATCAGGCAGCTGAGCAGGCATGAATCCTGCGGCCCAGCTGGCGATTATCAGGCAGCTGAGCAGGCGCTGATCCCGCACCTCAGCAGGCACTGATCACGTGCCTGTCATGCAGTGATCAGGTGACTGAGAGGCGCTGATCTGACTGCTCATGTGCTGATCAGGTAGCTCTCCTGCACGGATCATGTGCCCAGCTGGCGATTATCAGGCAGCTGAGCAGGCATGAATCCTGCGGCCCAGCTGGCGATTATCAGGCAGCTGAGCAGGCATGAATCCTGCGGCCCAGCTGGCGATTATCAGGCAGCTGAGCAGGCATGAATCCTGCGGCCCAGCTGGCGGTTATCAGGCAGCTGAGCAGGCATGAATCCTGCGGCCCAGCTGGCGGTTATCAGGCAGCTGAGCAGGCATGAATCCTGCGGCCCAGCTGGCGGTTATCAGGCAGCTGAGCAGGCATGAATCCTGCGGCCCAGCTGGCGGTTATCAGGCAGCTGAGCAGGCATGAATCCTGCGGCCCAGCTGGCGGTTATCAGGCAGCTGAGCAGGCATGAATCCTGCGGCCCAGCTGGCGGTTATCAGGCAGCTGAGCAGGCATGAATCCTGCGGCCCAGCTGGCGGTTATCAGGCAGCTGAGCAGGCATGAATCCTGCGGCCCAGCTGGCGGTTATCAGGCAGCTGAGCAGGCATGAATCCTGCGGCCCAGCTGGCGATTATCAGGCAGCTGAGCAGGCATGAATCCTGCGGCCCAGCTGGCGATTATCAGGCAGCTGAGCAGGCGCTGATCCCGCACCTCAGCAGGCACTGATCACGTGCCTGTCATGCAGTGATCAGGTGACTGAGAGGCGCTGATCATGTGACTGCTCATGTGCTGATCAGGTAGCTCTCCTGCACGGATCATGTGCCTCAGCAGGCAAGAATCAAGCAGCTGAGCAGGCATGAATCCTGCGGCCCAGCTGGCGATTATCAGGCAGCTGAGCAGGCATGAATCCTGCGGCCCAGCTGGCGATTATCAGGCAGCTGAGCAGGCATGAATCCTGCGGCCCAGCTGGCGATTATCAGGCAGCTGAGCAGGCATGAATCCTGCGGCCCAGCTGGCGATTATCAGGCAGCTGAGCAGGCATGAATCCTGCGGCCCAGCTGGCGATTATCAGGCAGCTGAGCAGGCATGAATCCTGCGGCCCAGCTGGCGTTATCAGGCAGCTGAGCAGGCATGAATCCTGCGGCCCAGCTGGCGGTTATCAGGCAGCTGAGCAGGCATGAATCCTGCGGCCCAGCTGGCGGTTATCAGGCAGCTGAGCAGGCATGAATCCTGCGGCCCAGCTGGCGATTATCAGGCAGCTGAGCAGGCATGAATCCTGCGGCCCAGCTGGCGATTATCAGGCAGCTGAGCAGGCATGAATCCTGCGGCCCAGCTGGCGATTATCAGGCAGCTGAGCAGGCATGAATCCTGCGGCCCAGCTGGCGATTATCAGGCAGCTGAGCAGGCATGAATCCTGCGGCCCAGCTGGCGATTATCAGGCAGCTGAGCAGGCATGAATCCTGCGGCCCAGCTGGCGATTATCAGGCAGCTGAGCAGGCATGAATCCTGCGGCCCAGCTGGCGGTTATCAGGCAGCTGAGCAGGCATGAATCCTGCGGCCCAGCTGGCGATTATCAGGCAGCTGAGCAGGCATGAATCCTGCGGCCCAGCTGGCGATTATCAGGCAGCTGAGCAGGCATGAATCCTGCGGCCCAGCTGGCGGTTATCAGGCAGCTGAGCAGGCATGAATCCTGCGGCCCAGCTGGCGGTTATCAGGCAGCTGAGCAGGCATGAATCCTGCGGCCCAGCTGGCGGTTATCAGGCAGCTGAGCAGGCATGAATCCTGCGGCCCAGCTGGCGATTATCAGGCAGCTGAGCAGGCATGAATCCTGCGGCCCAGCTGGCGATTATCAGGCAGCTGAGCAGGCATGAATCCTGCGGCCCAGCTGGCGGTTATCAGGCAGCTGAGCAGGCATGAATCCTGCGGCCCAGCTGGCGGTTATCAGGCAGCTGAGCAGGCATGAATCCTGCGGCCCAGCTGGCGGTTATCAGGCAGCTGAGCAGGCATGAATCCTGCGGCCCAGCTGGCGATTATCAGGCAGCTGAGCAGGCATGAATCCTGCGGCCCAGCTGGCGGTTATCAGGCAGCTGAGCAGGCATGAATCCTGCGGCCCAGCTGGCGATTATCAGGCAGCTGAGCAGGCATGAATCCTGCGGCCCAGCTGGCGATTATCAGGCAGCTGAGCAGGCATGAATCCTGCGGCCCAGCTGGCGGTTATCAGGCAGCTGAGCAGGCATGAATCCTGCGGCCCAGCTGGCGGTTATCAGGCAGCTGAGCAGGCATGAATCCTGCGGCCCAGCTGGCGGTTATCAGGCAGCTGAGCAGGCATGAATCCTGCGGCCCAGCTGGCGATTATCAGGCAGCTGAGCAGGCATGAATCCTGCGGCCCAGCTGGCGATTATCAGGCAGCTGAGCAGGCATGAATCCTGCGGCCCAGCTGGCGATTATCAGGCAGCTGAGCAGGCATGAATCCTGCGGCCCAGCTGGCGGTTATCAGGCAGCTGAGCAGGCATGAATCCTGCGGCCCAGCTGGCGGTTATCAGGCAGCTGAGCAGGCATGAATCCTGCGGCCCAGCTGGCGATTATCAGGCAGCTGAGCAGGCATGAATCCTGCGGCCCAGCTGGCGATTATCAGGCAGCTGAGCAGGCGCTGATCCCGCACCTCAGCAGGCACTGATCACGTGCCTGTCATGCAGTGATCAGGTGACTGAGAGGCGCTGATCATGTGACTGCTCATGTGCTGATCAGGTAGCTCTCCTGCACGGATCATGTGCCTCAGCAGGCAAGAATCAAGCAGCTGAGCAGGCATGAATCCTGCGGCCCAGCTGGCGATTATCAGGCAGCTGAGCAGGCATGAATCCTGCGGCCCAGCTGGCGATTATCAGGCAGCTGAGCAGGCATGAATCCTGCGGCCCAGCTGGCGTTATCAGGCAGCTGAGCAGGCATGAATCCTGCGGCCCAGCTGGCGATTATCAGGCAGCTGAGCAGGCATGAATCCTGCGGCCCAGCTGGCGGTTATCAGGCAGCTGAGCAGGCATGAATCCTGCGGCCCAGCTGGCGATTATCAGGCAGCTGAGCAGGCATGAATCCTGCGGCCCAGCTGGCGGTTATCAGGCAGCTGAGCAGGCATGAATCCTGCGGCCCAGCTGGCGGTTATCAGGCAGCTGAGCAGGCATGAATCCTGCGGCCCAGCTGGCGGTTATCAGGCAGCTGAGCAGGCATGAATCCTGCGGCCCAGCTGGCGATTATCAGGCAGCTGAGCAGGCATGAATCCTGCGGCCCAGCTGGCGATTATCAGGCAGCTGAGCAGGCGCTGATCCCGCACCTCAGCAGGCACTGATCACGTGCCTGTCATGCAGTGATCAGGTGACTGAGAGGCGCTGATCATGTGACTGCTCATGTGCTGATCAGGTAGCTCTCCTGCACGGATCATGTGCCTCAGCAGGCAAGAATCAAGCAGCTGAGCAGGCATGAATCCTGCGGCCCAGCTGGCGATTATCAGGCAGCTGAGCAGGCATGAATCCTGCGGCCCAGCTGGCGATTATCAGGCAGCTGAGCAGGCATGAATCCTGCGGCCCAGCTGGCGATTATCAGGCAGCTGAGCAGGCATGAATCCTGCGGCCCAGCTGGCGGTTATCAGGCAGCTGAGCAGGCATGAATCCTGCGGCCCAGCTGGCGATTATCAGGCAGCTGAGCAGGCATGAATCCTGCGGCCCAGCTGGCGGTTATCAGGCAGCTGAGCAGGCATGAATCCTGCGGCCCAGCTGGCGGTTATCAGGCAGCTGAGCAGGCATGAATCCTGCGGCCCAGCTGGCGGTTATCAGGCAGCTGAGCAGGCATGAATCCTGCGGCCCAGCTGGCGATTATCAGGCAGCTGAGCAGGCATGAATCCTGCGGCCCAGCTGGCGATTATCAGGCAGCTGAGCAGGCATGAATCCTGCGGCCCAGCTGGCGATTATCAGGCAGCTGAGCAGGCATGAATCCTGCGGCCCAGCTGGCGGTTATCAGGCAGCTGAGCAGGCATGAATCCTGCGGCCCAGCTGGCGATTATCAGGCAGCTGAGCAGGCATGAATCCTGCGGCCCAGCTGGCGATTATCAGGCAGCTGAGCAGGCATGAATCCTGCGGCCCAGCTGGCGATTATCAGGCAGCTGAGCAGGCATGAATCCTGCGGCCCAGCTGGCGATTATCAGGCAGCTGAGCAGGCATGAATCCTGCGGCCCAGCTGGCGGTTATCAGGCAGCTGAGCAGGCATGAATCCTGCGGCCCAGCTGGCGATTATCAGGCAGCTGAGCAGGCATGAATCCTGCGGCCCAGCTGGCGATTATCAGGCAGCTGAGCAGGCATGAATCCTGCGGCCCAGCTGGCGATTATCAGGCAGCTGAGCAGGCATGAATCCTGCGGCCCAGCTGGCGGTTATCAGGCAGCTGAGCAGGCATGAATCCTGCGGCCCAGCTGGCGGTTATCAGGCAGCTGAGCAGGCATGAATCCTGCGGCCCAGCTGGCGATTATCAGGCAGCTGAGCAGGCATGAATCCTGCGGCCCAGCTGGCGATTATCAGGCAGCTGAGCAGGCATGAATCCTGCGGCCCAGCTGGCGGTTATCAGGCAGCTGAGCAGGCATGAATCCTGCGGCCCAGCTGGCGATTATCAGGCAGCTGAGCAGGCATGAATCCTGCGGCCCAGCTGGCGATTATCAGGCAGCTGAGCAGGCGCTGATCCCGCACCTCAGCAGGCACTGATCACGTGCCTGTCATGCAGTGATCAGGTGACTGAGAGGCGCTGATCATGTGACTGCTCATGTGCTGATCAGGTAGCTCTCCTGCACGGATCATGTGCCCAGCAGGCAAGAATCAAGCAGCTGAGCAGGCATGAATCCTGCGGCCCAGCTGGCGATTATCAGGCAGCTGAGCAGGCATGAATCCTGCGGCCCAGCTGGCGATTATCAGGCAGCTGAGCAGGCATGAATCCTGCGGCCCAGCTGGCGATTATCAGGCAGCTGAGCAGGCATGAATCCTGCGGCCCAGCTGGCGGTTATCAGGCAGCTGAGCAGGCATGAATCCTGCGGCCCAGCTGGCGATTATCAGGCAGCTGAGCAGGCATGAATCCTGCGGCCCAGCTGGCGGTTATCAGGCAGCTGAGCAGGCATGAATCCTGCGGCCCAGCTGGCGGTTATCAGGCAGCTGAGCAGGCATGAATCCTGCGGCCCAGCTGGCGGTTATCAGGCAGCTGAGCAGGCATGAATCCTGCGGCCCAGCTGGCGATTATCAGGCAGCTGAGCAGGCATGAATCCTGCGGCCCAGCTGGCGATTATCAGGCAGCTGAGCAGGCATGAATCCTGCGGCCCAGCTGGCGGTTATCAGGCAGCTGAGCAGGCATGAATCCTGCGGCCCAGCTGGCGGTTATCAGGCAGCTGAGCAGGCATGAATCCTGCGGCCCAGCTGGCGGTTATCAGGCAGCTGAGCAGGCATGAATCCTGCGGCCCAGCTGGCGATTATCAGGCAGCTGAGCAGGCATGAATCCTGCGGCCCAGCTGGCGATTATCAGGCAGCTGAGCAGGCATGAATCCTGCGGCCCAGCTGGCGATTATCAGGCAGCTGAGCAGGCATGAATCCTGCGGCCCAGCTGGCGGTTATCAGGCAGCTGAGCAGGCATGAATCCTGCGGCCCAGCTGGCGGTTATCAGGCAGCTGAGCAGGCATGAATCCTGCGGCCCAGCTGGCGGTTATCAGGCAGCTGAGCAGGCATGAATCCTGCGGCCCAGCTGGCGATTATCAGGCAGCTGAGCAGGCATGAATCCTGCGGCCCAGCTGGCGATTATCAGGCAGCTGAGCAGGCATGAATCCTGCGGCCCAGCTGGCGGTTATCAGGCAGCTGAGCAGGCATGAATCCTGCGGCCCAGCTGGCGGTTATCAGGCAGCTGAGCAGGCATGAATCCTGCGGCCCAGCTGGCGGTTATCAGGCAGCTGAGCAGGCATGAATCCTGCGGCCCAGCTGGCGGTTATCAGGCAGCTGAGCAGGCATGAATCCTGCGGCCCAGCTGGCGATTATCAGGCAGCTGAGCAGGCATGAATCCTGCGGCCCAGCTGGCGATTATCAGGCAGCTGAGCAGGCATGAATCCTGCGGCCCAGCTGGCGGTTATCAGGCAGCTGAGCAGGCATGAATCCTGCGGCCCAGCTGGCGGTTATCAGGCAGCTGAGCAGGCATGAATCCTGCGGCCCAGCTGGCGGTTATCAGGCAGCTGAGCAGGCATGAATCCTGCGGCCCAGCTGGCGATTATCAGGCAGCTGAGCAGGCATGAATCCTGCGGCCCAGCTGGCGATTATCAGGCAGCTGAGCAGGCATGAATCCTGCGGCCCAGCTGGCGATTATCAGGCAGCTGAGCAGGCATGAATCCTGCGGCCCAGCTGGCGGTTATCAGGCAGCTGAGCAGGCATGAATCCTGCGGCCCAGCTGGCGATTATCAGGCAGCTGAGCAGGCATGAATCCTGCGGCCCAGCTGGCGGTTATCAGGCAGCTGAGCAGGCATGAATCCTGCGGCCCAGCTGGCGATTATCAGGCAGCTGAGCAGGCATGAATCCTGCGGCCCAGCTGGCGATTATCAGGCAGCTGAGCAGGCATGATCCCGCACCTCAGCAGGCACTGATCACGTGCCTGTCATGCAGTGATCAGGTGACTGAGAGGCGCTGATCATGTGACTGCTCATGTGCTGATCAGGCAGCTCTCCTGCACGGATCATGTGCCCAGCAGGCAAGAATCAAGCAGCTGAGCAGGCATGAATCCTGCGGCCCAGCTGGCGATTATCAGGCAGCTGAGCAGGCATGAATCCTGCGGCCCAGCTGGCGGTTATCAGGCAGCTGAGCAGGCATGAATCCTGCGGCCCAGCTGGCGATTATCAGGCAGCTGAGCAGGCATGAATCCTGCGGCCCAGCTGGCGATTATCAGGCAGCTGAGCAGGCATGAATCCTGCGGCCCAGCTGGCGGTTATCAGGCAGCTGAGCAGGCATGAATCCTGCGGCCCAGCTGGCGGTTATCAGGCAGCTGAGCAGGCATGAATCCTGCGGCCCAGCTGGCGATTATCAGGCAGCTGAGCAGGCATGAATCCTGCGGCCCAGCTGGCGGTTATCAGGCAGCTGAGCAGGCATGAATCCTGCGGCCCAGCTGGCGATTATCAGGCAGCTGAGCAGGCATGAATCCTGCGGCCCAGCTGGCGATTATCAGGCAGCTGAGCAGGCATGAATCCTGCGGCAGCCTTAGCAGGCACTGAGCACGTGCCTGTCATGCAGTGATCAGGTGCTGAGAGGCGCTGATCATGTGACTGCTCATGCGCTGATCAGGCAGCTGAGCAGGCATGAATCCTGCGGCCCAGCAGGCGTTATCAGGCAGCTGAGCAGGCATGAATCCTGCGGCCCAGCTGGCGATTATCAGGCAGCTGAGCAGGCAGGCAGCTGAGCAGGCATGAATCCTGCGGCCCAGCTGGCGATTATCAGGCAGCTGAGCAGGCATGAATCCTGCGGCCCAGCTGGCGGTTATCAGGCAGCTGAGCAGGCATGAATCCTGCGGCCCAGCTGGCGGTTATCAGGCAGCTGAGCAGGCATGAATCCTGCGGCCCAGCTGGCGGTTATCAGGCAGCTGAGCAGGCATGAATCCTGCGGCCCAGCTGGCGGTTATCAGGCAGCTGAGCAGGCATGAATCCTGCGGCCCAGCTGGCGGTTATCAGGCAGCTGAGCAGGCATGAATCCTGCGGCCCAGCTGGCGATTATCAGGCAGCTGAGCAGGCATGAATCCTGCGGCCCAGCTGGCGGTTATCAGGCAGCTGAGCAGGCATGAATCCTGCGGCCCAGCTGGCGGTTATCAGGCAGCTGAGCAGGCATGAATCCTGCGGCCCAGCTGGCGATTATCAGGCAGCTGAGCAGGCATGAATCCTGCGGCCCAGCTGGCGATTATCAGGCAGCTGAGCAGGCATGAATCCTGCGGCCCAGCTGGCGATTATCAGGCAGCTGAGCAGGCATGAATCCTGCGGCCCAGCTGGCGGTTATCAGGCAGCTGAGCAGGCATGAATCCTGCGGCCCAGCTGGCGGTTATCAGGCAGCTGAGCAGGCATGAATCCTGCGGCCCAGCTGGCGATTATCAGGCAGCTGAGCAGGCATGAATCCTGCGGCCCAGCTGGCGATTATCAGGCAGCTGAGCAGGCATGAATCCTGCGGCCCAGCTGGCGGTTATCAGGCAGCTGAGCAGGCATGAATCCTGCGGCCCAGCTGGCGGTTATCAGGCAGCTGAGCAGGCATGAATCCTGCGGCCCAGCTGGCGATTAACAGGCAGCTGAGCAGGCATGAATCCTGCGGCCCAGCTGGCGGTTAACAGGCAGCTGAGCAGGCGCTGATCCCGCACCTCAGCAGGCACTGATCACGTGCCTGTCATGCAGTAATCAGGTGACTGAGAGGCGCTGATCATGTGACTGCTCATGTGCTGATCAGGTAGCTCTCCTGCACGGATCATGTGCCTCAGCAGGCAAGAATCAAGCAGCTGAGCAGGCATGAATCCTGCGGCCCAGCTGGCGATTATCAGGCAGCTGAGCAGGCATGAATCCTGCGGCCCAGCTGGCGATTATCAGGCAGCTGAGCAGGCATGAATCCTGCGGCCCAGCTGGCGATTATCAGGCAGCTGAGCAGGCATGAATCCTGCGGCCCAGCTGGCGGTTATCAGGCAGCTGAGCAGGCATGAATCCTGCGGCCCAGCTGGCGGTTATCAGGCAGCTGAGCAGGCATGAATCCTGCGGCCCAGCTGGCGGTTATCAGGCAGCTGAGCAGGCATGAATCCTGCGGCCCAGCTGGCGGTTATCAGGCAGCTGAGCAGGCATGAATCCTGCGGCCCAGCTGGCGGTTATCAGGCAGCTGAGCAGGCATGAATCCTGCGGCCCAGCTGGCGGTTATCAGGCAGCTGAGCAGGCATGAATCCTGCGGCCCAGCTGGCGGTTATCAGGCAGCTGAGCAGGCATGAATCCTGCGGCCCAGCTGGCGGTTATCAGGCAGCTGAGCAGGCATGAATCCTGCGGCCCAGCTGGCGGTTATCAGGCAGCTGAGCAGGCATGAATCCTGCGGCCCAGCTGGCGGTTATCAGGCAGCTGAGCAGGCATGAATCCTGCGGCCCAGCTGGCGGTTATCAGGCAGCTGAGCAGGCATGAATCCTGCGGCCCAGCTGGCGGTTATCAGGCAGCTGAGCAGGCATGAATCCTGCGGCCCAGCTGGCGATTATCAGGCAGCTGAGCAGGCATGAATCCTGCGGCCCAGCTGGCGATTATCAGGCAGCTGAGCAGGCATGAATCCTGCGGCCCAGCTGGCGGTTATCAGGCAGCTGAGCAGGCATGAATCCTGCGGCCCAGCTGGCGGTTATCAGGCAGCTGAGCAGGCATGAATCCTGCGGCCCAGCTGGCGATTATCAGGCAGCTGAGCAGGCATGAATCCTGCGGCCCAGCTGGCGGTTATCAGGCAGCTGAGCAGGCATGAATCCTGCGGCCCAGCTGGCGATTATCAGGCAGCTGAGCAGGCATGAATCCTGCGGCCCAGCTGGCGATTATCAGGCAGCTGAGCAGGCATGAATCCTGCACCCAGCAGGCACTGATCACGTGCCTGCATGCAGTGATCAGGTGACTGAGAGGCGCTGATCATGTGACTGCTCATGTGCTGATCAGGTAGCTGAGCAGGCATGAATCATGCGCCCCAGCTGGCAAGAATCAGGCAGCTGAGCAGGCATGAATCCTGCGGCCCAACTGGCGGTTATCAGGCAGCTGAGCAGGCATGAATCCTGCGGCCCAGCTGGCGATTATCAGGCAGCTGAGCAGGCATGAATCCTGCGGCCCAGCTGGCGATTATCAGGCAGCTGAGCAGGCATGAATCCTGCGGCCCAGCTGGCGGTTATCAGGCAGCTGAGCAGGCATGAATCCTGCGGCCCAGCTGGCGATTATCAGGCAGCTGAGCAGGCATGAATCCTGCGGCCCAGCTGGCGATTATCAGGCAGCTGAGCAGGCATGAATCCTGCGGCCCAGCTGGCGGTTATCAGGCAGCTGAGCAGGCATGAATCCTGCGGCCCAGCTGGCGATTATCAGGCAGCTGAGCAGGCATGAATCCTGCGGCCCAGCTGGCGGTTATCAGGCAGCTGAGCAGGCATGAATCCTGCGGCCCAGCTGGCGATTATCAGGCAGCTGAGCAGGCATGAATCCTGCGGCCCAGCTGGCGGTTATCAGGCAGCTGAGCAGGCATGAATCCTGCGGCCCAGCTGGCGATTATCAGGCAGCTGAGCAGGCATGAATCCTGCGGCCCAGCTGGCGGTTATCAGGCAGCTGAGCAGGCATGAATCCTGCGGCCCAGCTGGCGGTTATCAGGCAGCTGAGCAGGCATGAATCCTGCGGCCCAGCTGGCGGTTATCAGGCAGCTGAGCAGGCATGAATCCTGCGGCCCAGCTGGCGGTTATCAGGCAGCTGAGCAGGCATGAATCCTGCGGCCCAGCTGGCGGTTATCAGGCAGCTGAGCAGGCATGAATCCTGCGGCCCAGCTGGCGGTTATCAGGCAGCTGAGCAGGCATGAATCCTGCGGCCCAGCTGGCGATTATCAGGCAGCTGAGCAGGCATGAATCCTGCGGCCCAGCTGGCGATTATCAGGCAGCTGAGCAGGCATGAATCCTGCGGCCCAGCTGGCGGTTATCAGGCAGCTGAGCAGGCATGAATCCTGCGGCCCAGCTGGCGGTTATCAGGCAGCTGAGCAGGCATGAATCCTGCGGCCCAGCTGGCGGTTATCAGGCAGCTGAGCAGGCATGAATCCTGCGGCCCAGCTGGCGGTTATCAGGCAGCTGAGCAGGCATGAATCCTGCGGCCCAGCTGGCGGTTATCAGGCAGCTGAGCAGGCATGAATCCTGCGGCCCAGCTGGCGGTTATCAGGCAGCTGAGCAGGCATGAATCCTGCGGCCCAGCTGGCGGTTATCAGGCAGCTGAGCAGGCATGAATCCTGCGGCCCAGCTGGCGGTTATCAGGCAGCTGAGCAGGCATGAATCCTGCGGCCCAGCTGGCGATTATCAGGCAGCTGAGCAGGCGCTGATCCCGCACCTCAGCAGGCACTGATCACGTGCCTGTCATGCAGTGATCAGGTGACTGAGAGGCGCTGATCATGTGACTGCTCATGTGCTGATCAGGTAGCTCTCCTGCACGGATCATGTGCCTCAGCAGGCAAGAATCAAGCAGCTGAGCAGGCATGAATCCTGCGGCCCAGCTGGCGATTATCAGGCAGCTGAGCAGGCATGAATCCTGCGGCCCAGCTGGCGATTATCAGGCAGCTGAGCAGGCATGAATCCTGCGGCCCAGGTGGCGGTTATCAGGCAGCTGAGCAGGCATGAATCCTGCGGCCCAGCTGGCGGTTATCAGGCAGCTGAGCAGGCATGAATCCTGCGGCCCAGCTGGCGGTTATCAGGCAGCTGAGCAGGCATGAATCCTGCGGCCCAGCTGGCGGTTATCAGGCAGCTGAGCAGGCATGAATCCTGCGGCCCAGCTGGCGGTTATCAGGCAGCTGAGCAGGCATGAATCCTGCGGCCCAGCTGGCGGTTATCAGGCAGCTGAGCAGGCATGAATCCTGCGGCCCAGCTGGCGGTTATCAGGCAGCTGAGCAGGCATGAATCCTGCGGCCCAGCTGGCGGTTATCAGGCAGCTGAGCAGGCATGAATCCTGCGGCCCAGCTGGCGATTATCAGGCAGCTGAGCAGGCATGAATCCTGCGGCCCAGCTGGCGATTATCAGGCAGCTGAGCAGGCATGAATCCTGCGGCCCAGCTGGCGGTTATCAGGCAGCTGAGCAGGCATGAATCCTGCGGCCCAGCTGGCGATTATCAGGCAGCTGAGCAGGCATGAATCCTGCGGCCCAGCTGGCGGTTATCAGGCAGCTGAGCAGGCATGAATCCTGCGGCCCAGCTGGCGGTTATCAGGCAGCTGAGCAGGCATGAATCCTGCGGCCCAGCTGGCGGTTATCAGGCAGCTGAGCAGGCATGAATCCTGCGGCCCAGCTGGCGGTTATCAGGCAGCTGAGCAGGCATGAATCCTGCGGCCCAGCTGGCGGTTATCAGGCAGCTGAGCAGGCATGAATCCTGCGGCCCAGCTGGCGGTTATCAGGCAGCTGAGCAGGCATGAATCCTGCGGCCCAGCTGGCGGTTATCAGGCAGCTGAGCAGGCATGAATCCTGCGGCCCAGCTGGCGGTTATCAGGCAGCTGAGCAGGCATGAATCCTGCGGCCCAGCTGGCGATTATCAGGCAGCTGAGCAGGCATGAATCCTGCGGCCCAGCTGGCGATTATCAGGCAGCTGAGCAGGCATGAATCCTGCGGCCCAGCTGGCGGTTATCAGGCAGCTGAGCAGGCATGAATCCTGCGGCCCAGCTGGCGATTATCAGGCAGCTGAGCAGGCATGAATCCTGCGGCCCAGCTGGCGGTTATCAGGCAGCTGAGCAGGCATGAATCCTGCGGCCCAGCTGGCGGTTATCAGGCAGCTGAGCAGGCATGAATCCTGCGGCCCAGCTGGCGGTTATCAGGCAGCTGAGCAGGCATGAATCCTGCGGCCCAGCTGGCGGTTAACAGGCAGCTGAGCAGGCGCTGATCCCGCACCTCAGCAGGCACTGATCACGTGCCTGTCATGCAGTGATCAGGTGACTGAGAGGCGCTGATCATGTGACTGCTCATGTGCTGATCAGGTAGCTCTCCTGCACGGATCATGTGCCTCAGCAGGCAAGAATCAAGCAGCTGAGCAGGCATGAATCCTGCGGCCCAGCTGGCGATTATCAGGCAGCTGAGCAGGCATGAATCCTGCGGCCCAGCTGGCGATTATCAGGCAGCTGAGCAGGCATGAATCCTGCGGCCCAGCTGGCGGTTATCAGGCAGCTGAGCAGGCATGAATCCTGCGGCCCAGCTGGCGGTTATCAGGCAGCTGAGCAGGCATGAATCCTGCGGCCCAGCTGGCGGTTATCAGGCAGCTGAGCAGGCATGAATCCTGCGGCCCAGCTGGCGGTTATCAGGCAGCTGAGCAGGCATGAATCCTGCGGCCCAGCTGGCGATTATCAGGCAGCTGAGCAGGCATGAATCCTGCGGCCCAGCTGGCGGTTATCAGGCAGCTGAGCAGGCATGAATCCTGCGGCCCAGCTGGCGGTTATCAGGCAGCTGAGCAGGCATGAATCCTGCGGCCCAGCTGGCGGTTATCAGGCAGCTGAGCAGGCATGAATCCTGCGGCCCAGCTGGCGGTTATCAGGCAGCTGAGCAGGCATGAATCCTGCGGCCCAGCTGGCGATTATCAGGCAGCTGAGCAGGCATGAATCCTGCGGCCCAGCTGGCGGTTATCAGGCAGCTGAGCAGGCATGAATCCTGCGGCCCAGCTGGCGGTTATCAGGCAGCTGAGCAGGCATGAATCCTGCGGCCCAGCTGGCGATTATCAGGCAGCTGAGCAGGCATGAATCCTGCGGCCCAGCTGGCGATTATCAGGCAGCTGAGCAGGCATGAATCCTGCGGCCCAGCTGGCGGTTATCAGGCAGCTGAGCAGGCATGAATCCTGCGGCCCAGCTGGCGGTTATCAGGCAGCTGAGCAGGCATGAATCCTGCGGCCCAGCTGGCGTTATCAGGCAGCTGAGCAGGCATGAATCCTGCGGCCCAGCTGGCGGTTATCAGGCAGCTGAGCAGGCATGAATCCTGCGGCCCAGCTGGCGGTTATCAGGCAGCTGAGCAGGCATGAATCCTGCGGCCCAGCTGGCGATTATCAGGCAGCTGAGCAGGCATGAATCCTGCGGCCCAGCTGGCGGTTATCAGGCAGCTGAGCAGGCATGAATCCTGCGGCCCAGCTGGCGGTTATCAGGCAGCTGAGCAGGCATGAATCCTGCGGCCCAGCTGGCGGTTATCAGGCAGCTGAGCAGGCATGAATCCTGCGGCCCAGCTGGCGGTTATCAGGCAGCTGAGCAGGCATGAATCCTGCGGCCCAGCTGGCGATTATCAGGCAGCTGAGCAGGCATGAATCCTGCGGCCCAGCTGGCGATTATCAGGCAGCTGAGCAGGCATGAATCCTGCGGCCCAGCTGGCGGTTATCAGGCAGCTGAGCAGGCATGAATCCTGCGGCCCAGCTGGCGGTTATCAGGCAGCTGAGCAGGCATGAATCCTGCGGCCCAGCTGGCGATTATCAGGCAGCTGAGCAGGCATGAATCCTGCGGCCCAGCTGGCGGTTATCAGGCAGCTGAGCAGGCATGAATCCTGCGGCCCAGCTGGCGATTATCAGGCAGCTGAGCAGGCATGAATCCTGCGGCCCAGCTGGCGGTTATCAGGCAGCTGAGCAGGCATGAATCCTGCGGCCCAGCTGGCGGTTATCAGGCAGCTGAGCAGGCATGAATCCTGCGGCCCAGCTGGCGGTTATCAGGCAGCTGAGCAGGCATGAATCCTGCGGCCCAGCTGGCGATTATCAGGCAGCTGAGCAGGCATGAATCCTGCGGCCCAGCTGGCGGTTATCAGGCAGCTGAGCAGGCATGAATCCTGCGGCCCAGCTGGCGGTTATCAGGCAGCTGAGCAGGCATGAATCCTGCGGCCCAGCTGGCGGTTATCAGGCAGCTGAGCAGGCATGAATCCTGCGGCCCAGCTGGCGGTTATCAGGCAGCTGAGCAGGCATGAATCCTGCGGCCCAGCTGGCGGTTATCAGGCAGCTGAGCAGGCATGAATCCTGCGGCCCAGCTGGCGGTTATCAGGCAGCTGAGCAGGCATGAATCCTGCGGCCCAGCTGGCGGTTATCAGGCAGCTGAGCAGGCATGAATCCTGCGGCCCAGCTGGCGGTTATCAGGCAGCTGAGCAGGCATGAATCCTGCGGCCCAGCTGGCGGTTATCAGGCAGCTGAGCAGGCATGAATCCTGCGGCCCAGCTGGCGATTATCAGGCAGCTGAGCAGGCATGAATCCTGCGGCCCAGCTGGCGATTATCAGGCAGCTGAGCAGGCATGAATCCTGCGGCCCAGCTGGCGGTTATCAGGCAGCTGAGCAGGCATGAATCCTGCGGCCCAGCTGGCGGTTATCAGGCAGCTGAGCAGGCATGAATCCTGCGGCCCAGCTGGCGGTTATCAGGCAGCTGAGCAGGCATGAATCCTGCGGCCCAGCTGGCGGTTATCAGGCAGCTGAGCAGGCATGAATCCTGCGGCCCAGCTGGCGATTATCAGGCAGCTGAGCAGGCATGAATCCTGCGGCCCAGCTGGCGGTTATCAGGCAGCTGAGCAGGCATGAATCCTGCGGCCCAGCTGGCGGTTATCAGGCAGCTGAGCAGGCATGAATCCTGCGGCCCAGCTGGCGGTTATCAGGCAGCTGAGCAGGCATGAATCCTGCGGCCCAGCTGGCGGTTATCAGGCAGCTGAGCAGGCATGAATCCTGCGGCCCAGCTGGCGATTATCAGGCAGCTGAGCAGGCATGAATCCTGCGGCCCAGCTGGCGGTTATCAGGCAGCTGAGCAGGCATGAATCCTGCGGCCCAGCTGGCGGTTATCAGGCAGCTGAGCAGGCATGAATCCTGCGGCCCAGCTGGCGGTTATCAGGCAGCTGAGCAGGCATGAATCCTGCGGCCCAGCTGGCGGTTATCAGGCAGCTGAGCAGGCATGAATCCTGCGGCCCAGCTGGCGGTTATCAGGCAGCTGAGCAGGCATGAATCCTGCGGCCCAGCTGGCGGTTATCAGGCAGCTGAGCAGGCATGAATCCTGCGGCCCAGCTGGCGGTTATCAGGCAGCTGAGCAGGCATGAATCCTGCGGCCCAGCTGGCGGTTATCAGGCAGCTGAGCAGGCATGAATCCTGCGGCCCAGCTGGCGATTATCAGGCAGCTGAGCAGGCATGAATCCTGCGGCCCAGCTGGCGATTATCAGGCAGCTGAGCAGGCGCTGATCCCGCACCTCAGCAGGCACTGATCACGTGCCTGTCATGCAGTGATCAGGTGACTGAGAGGCGCTGATCATGTGACTGCTCATGTGCTGATCAGGTAGCTCTCCTGCACGGATCATGTGCCTCAGCAGGCAAGAATCAAGCAGCTGAGCAGGCATGAATCCTGCGGCCCAGCTGGCGATTATCAGGCAGCTGAGCAGGCATGAATCCTGCGGCCCAGCTGGCGATTATCAGGCAGCTGAGCAGGCATGAATCCTGCGGCCCAGCTGGCGGTTATCAGGCAGCTGAGCAGGCATGAATCCTGCGGCCCAGCTGGCGATTATCAGGCAGCTGAGCAGGCATGAATCCTGCGGCCCAGCTGGCGGTTATCAGGCAGCTGAGCAGGCATGAATCCTGCGGCCCAGCTGGCGGTTATCAGGCAGCTGAGCAGGCATGAATCCTGCGGCCCAGCTGGCGATTATCAGGCAGCTGAGCAGGCATGAATCCTGCGGCCCAGCTGGCGGTTATCAGGCAGCTGAGCAGGCATGAATCCTGCGGCCCAGCTGGCGGTTATCAGGCAGCTGAGCAGGCATGAATCCTGCGGCCCAGCTGGCGGTTATCAGGCAGCTGAGCAGGCATGAATCCTGCGGCCCAGCTGGCGGTTATCAGGCAGCTGAGCAGGCATGAATCCTGCGGCCCAGCTGGCGGTTATCAGGCAGCTGAGCAGGCATGAATCCTGCGGCCCAGCTGGCGATTATCAGGCAGCTGAGCAGGCATGAATCCTGCGGCCCAGCTGGCGATTATCAGGCAGCTGAGCAGGCGCTGATCCCGCACCTCAGCAGGCACTGATCACGTGCCTGTCATGCAGTGATCAGGTGACTGAGAGGCGCTGATCATGTGACTGCTCATGTGCTGATCAGGTAGCTCTCCTGCACGGATCATGTGCCTCAGCAGGCAAGAATCAAGCAGCTGAGCAGGCATGAATCCTGCGGCCCAGCTGGCGATTATCAGGCAGCTGAGCAGGCATGAATCCTGCGGCCCAGCTGGCGGTTATCAGGCAGCTGAGCAGGCATGAATCCTGCGGCCCAGCTGGCGATTATCAGGCAGCTGAGCAGGCATGAATCCTGCGGCCCAGCTGGCGATTATCAGGCAGCTGAGCAGGCATGAATCCTGCGGCCCAGCTGGCGGTTATCAGGCAGCTGAGCAGGCATGAATCCTGCGGCCCAGCTGGCGGTTATCAGGCAGCTGAGCAGGCATGAATCCTGCGGCCCAGCTGGCGGTTATCAGGCAGCTGAGCAGGCATGAATCCTGCGGCCCAGCTGGCGGTTATCAGGCAGCTGAGCAGGCATGAATCCTGCGGCCCAGCTGGCGGTTATCAGGCAGCTGAGCAGGCATGAATCCTGCGGCCCAGCTGGCGATTATCAGGCAGCTGAGCAGGCATGAATCCTGCGGCCCAGCTGGCGGTTATCAGGCAGCTGAGCAGGCATGAATCCTGCGGCCCAGCTGGCGGTTATCAGGCAGCTGAGCAGGCATGAATCCTGCGGCCCAGCTGGCGGTTATCAGGCAGCTGAGCAGGCATGAATCCTGCGGCCCAGCTGGCGGTTATCAGGCAGCTGAGCAGGCATGAATCCTGCGGCCCAGCTGGCGGTTATCAGGCAGCTGAGCAGGCATGAATCCTGCGGCCCAGCTGGCGGTTATCAGGCAGCTGAGCAGGCATGAATCCTGCGGCCCAGCTGGCGGTTATCAGGCAGCTGAGCAGGCATGAATCCTGCGGCCCAGCTGGCGGTTATCAGGCAGCTGAGCAGGCATGAATCCTGCGGCCCAGCTGGCGGTTATCAGGCAGCTGAGCAGGCATGAATCCTGCGGCCCAGCTGGCGATTATCAGGCAGCTGAGCAGGCATGAATCCTGCGGCCCAGCTGGCGATTATCAGGCAGCTGAGCAGGCATGAATCCTGCGGCCCAGCTGGCGGTTATCAGGCAGCTGAGCAGGCATGAATCCTGCGGCCCAGCTGGCGTTATCAGGCAGCTGAGCAGGCATGAATCCTGCGGCCCAGCTGGCGGTTATCAGGCAGCTGAGCAGGCATGAATCCTGCGGCCCAGCTGGCGGTTATCAGGCAGCTGAGCAGGCATGAATCCTGCGGCCCAGCTGGCGATTATCAGGCAGCTGAGCAGGCATGAATCCTGCGGCCCAGCTGGCGATTATCAGGCAGCTGAGCAGGCATGAATCCTGCGGCCCATCTGGCGGTTATCAGGCAGCTGAGCAGGCATGAATCCTGCGGCCCAGCTGGCGGTTATCAGGCAGCTGAGCAGGCATGAATCCTGCGGCCCAGCTGGCGGTTATCAGGCAGCTGAGCAGGCATGAATCCTGCGGCCCAGCTGGCGGTTATCAGGCAGCTGAGCAGGCATGAATCCTGCGGCCCAGCTGGCGGTTAACAGGCAGCTGAGCAGGCGCTGATCCCGCACCTCAGCAGGCACTGATCACGTGCCTGTCATGCAGTAATCAGGTGACTGAGAGGCGCTGATCATGTGACTGCTCATGTGCTGATCAGGTAGCTCTCCTGCACGGATCATGTGCCTCAGCAGGCAAGAATCAAGCAGCTGAGCAGGCATGAATCCTGCGGCCCAACTGGCGGTTATCAGGCAGCTGAGCAGGCATGAATCCTGCGGCCCAGCTGGCGTTATCAGGCAGCTGAGCAGGCATGAATCCTGCGGCCCAGCTGGCGGTTATCAGGCAGCTGAGCAGGCATGAATCCTGCGGCCCAGCTGGCGGTTATCAGGCAGCTGAGCAGGCATGAATCCTGCGGCCCAGCTGGCGGTTATCAGGCAGCTGAGCAGGCATGAATCCTGCGGCCCAGCTGGCGGTTATCAGGCAGCTGAGCAGGCATGAATCCTGCGGCCCAGCTGGCGTTATCAGGCAGCTGAGCAGGCATGAATCCTGCGGCCCAGCTGGCGATTATCAGGCAGCTGAGCAGGCATGAATCCTGCGGCCCAGCTGGCGGTTATCAGGCAGCTGAGCAGGCATGAATCCTGCGGCCCAGCTGGCGGTTATCAGGCAGCTGAGCAGGCATGAATCCTGCGGCCCAGCTGGCGGTTATCAGGCAGCTGAGCAGGCATGAATCCTGCGGCCCAGCTGGCGGTTATCAGGCAGCTGAGCAGGCATGAATCCTGCGGCCCAGCTGGCGATTATCAGGCAGCTGAGCAGGCATGAATCCTGCGGCCCAGCTGGCGGTTATCAGGCAGCTGAGCAGGCATGAATCCTGCGGCCCAGCTGGCGGTTATCAGGCAGCTGAGCAGGCATGAATCCTGCGGCCCAGCTGGCGGTTATCAGGCAGCTGAGCAGGCATGAATCCTGCGGCCCAGCTGGCGGTTATCAGGCAGCTGAGCAGGCATGAATCCTGCGGCCCAGCTGGCGATTATCAGGCAGCTGAGCAGGCATGAATCCTGCGGCCCAGCTGGCGGTTATCAGGCAGCTGAGCAGGCATGAATCCTGCGGCCCAGCTGGCGATTATCAGGCAGCTGAGCAGGCATGAATCCTGCGGCCCAGCTGGCGATTATCAGGCAGCTGAGCAGGCATGAATCCTGCGGCCCAGCTGGCGGTTATCAGGCAGCTGAGCAGGCATGAATCCTGCGGCCCAGCTGGCGGTTATCAGGCAGCTGAGCAGGCATGAATCCTGCGGCCCAGCTGGCGGTTATCAGGCAGCTGAGCAGGCATGAATCCTGCGGCCCAGCTGGCGGTTATCAGGCAGCTGAGCAGGCATGAATCCTGCGGCCCAGCTGGCGGTTATCAGGCAGCTGAGCAGGCATGAATCCTGCGGCCCAGCTGGCGGTTATCAGGCAGCTGAGCAGGCATGAATCCTGCGGCCCAGCTGGCGGTTATCAGGCAGCTGAGCAGGCATGAATCCTGCGGCCCAGCTGGCGGTTATCAGGCAGCTGAGCAGGCATGAATCCTGCGGCCCAGCTGGCGGTTATCAGGCAGCTGAGCAGGCATGAATCCTGCGGCCCAGCTGGCGGTTATCAGGCAGCTGAGCAGGCATGAATCCTGCGGCCCAGCTGGCGGTTATCAGGCAGCTGAGCAGGCATGAATCCTGCGGCCCAGCTGGCGGTTATCAGGCAGCTGAGCAGGCATGAATCCTGCGGCCCAGCTGGCGGTTATCAGGCAGCTGAGCAGGCATGAATCCTGCGGCCCAGCTGGCGATTATCAGGCAGCTGAGCAGGCATGAATCCTGCGGCCCAGCTGGCGGTTATCAGGCAGCTGAGCAGGCATGAATCCTGCGGCCCAGCTGGCGGTTATCAGGCAGCTGAGCAGGCATGAATCCTGCGGCCCAGCTGGCGGTTATCAGGCAGCTGAGCAGGCATGAATCCTGCGGCCCAGCTGGCGATTATCAGGCAGCTGAGCAGGCATGAATCCTGCGGCCCAGCTGGCGATTATCAGGCAGCTGAGCAGGCATGAATCCTGCGGCCCAGCTGGCGATTATCAGGCAGCTGAGCAGGCATGAATCCTGCGGCCCAGCTGGCGGTTATCAGGCAGCTGAGCAGGCATGAATCCTGCGGCCCAGCTGGCGGTTATCAGGCAGCTGAGCAGGCATGAATCCTGCGGCCCAGCTGGCGGTTATCAGGCAGCTGAGCAGGCATGAATCCTGCGGCCCAGCTGGCGATTATCAGGCAGCTGAGCAGGCATGAATCCTGCGGCCCAGCTGGCGGTTATCAGGCAGCTGAGCAGGCATGAATCCTGCGGCCCAGCTGGCGGTTATCAGGCAGCTGAGCAGGCATGAATCCTGCGGCCCAGCTGGCGGTTAACAGGCAGCTGAGCAGGCGCTGATCCCGCACCTCAGCAGGCACTGATCACGTGCCTGTCATGCAGTAATCAGGTGACTGAGAGGCGCTGATCATGTGACTGCTCATGTGCTGATCAGGTAGCTCTCCTGCACGGATCATGTGCCTCAGCAGGCAAGAATCAAGCAGCTGAGCAGGCATGAATCCTGCGGCCCAGCTGGCGATTATCAGGCAGCTGAGCAGGCATGAATCCTGCGGCCCAGCTGGCGATTATCAGGCAGCTGAGCAGGCATGAATCCTGCGGCCCAGCTGGCGGTTATCAGGCAGCTGAGCAGGCATGAATCCTGCGGCCCAGCTGGCGGTTATCAGGCAGCTGAGCAGGCATGAATCCTGCGGCCCAGCTGGCGGTTATCAGGCAGCTGAGCAGGCATGAATCCTGCGGCCCAGCTGGCGGTTATCAGGCAGCTGAGCAGGCATGAATCCTGCGGCCCAGCTGGCGGTTATCAGGCAGCTGAGCAGGCATGAATCCTGCGGCCCAGCTGGCGGTTATCAGGCAGCTGAGCAGGCATGAATCCTGCGGCCCAGCTGGCGGTTATCAGGCAGCTGAGCAGGCATGAATCCTGCGGCCCAGCTGGCGGTTATCAGGCAGCTGAGCAGGCATGAATCCTGCGGCCCAGCTGGCGGTTATCAGGCAGCTGAGCAGGCATGAATCCTGCGGCCCAGCTGGCGGTTATCAGGCAGCTGAGCAAGCATGAATCCTGCGGCCCAGCTGGCGGTTATCAGGCAGCTGAGCAGGCATGAATCCTGCGGCCCAGCTGGCGGTTATCAGGCAGCTGAGCAGGCATGAATCCTGCGGCCCAGCTGGCGGTTATCAGGCAGCTGAGCAGGCATGAATCCTGCGGCCCAGCTGGCGGTTATCAGGCAGCTGAGCAGGCATGAATCCTGCGGCCCAGCTGGCGGTTATCAGGCAGCTGAGCAGGCATGAATCCTGCGGCCCAGCTGGCGGTTATCAGGCAGCTGAGCAGGCATGAATCCTGCGGCCCAGCTGGCGGTTATCAGGCAGCTGAGCAGGCATGAATCCTGCGGCCCAGCTGGCGGTTATCAGGCAGCTGAGCAGGCATGAATCCTGCGGCCCAGCTGGCGGTTATCAGGCAGCTGAGCAGGCATGAATCCTGCGGCCCAGCTGGCGGTTATCAGGCAGCTGAGCAGGCATGAATCCTGCGGCCCAGCTGGCGGTTATCAGGCAGCTGAGCAGGCGTGAATCCTGCGGCCCAGCTGGCGGTTATCAGGCAGCTGAGCAGGCATGAATCCTGCGGCCCAGCTGGCGGTTATCAGGCAGCTGAGCAGGCATGAATCCTGCGGCCCAGCTGGCGGTTATCAGGCAGCTGAGCAGGCATGAATCCTGCGGCCCAGCTGGCGGTTATCAGGCAGCTGAGCAGGCATGAATCCTGCGGCCCAGCTGGCGGTTATCAGGCAGCTGAGCATGCACGAATCCTGCGGCCCAGCTGGCGGTTATCATGCAGCTGAGCAGGCATGGATCCTGCGGCCCAGCTGGCGGTTATCAGGCAGCTGAGCAGGCATGAATCCTGCGGCCCAGCTGGCGGTTATCAGGCAGCTGAGCAGGCATGAATCCTGCGGCCCAGCTGGAAGTTATCAGGCAGCTGAGCAGGCATGAATCCTGCGGCCCAGCTGGCGGTTATCAGGCAGCTGAGCAGGCATGAATCCTGCGGCCCAGCTGGCGGTTATCAGGCAGCTGAGCAGGCATGAATCCTGCGGCCCAGCTGGCGGTTATCAGGCAGCTGAGCAGGCATGAATCCTGCGGCCCAGCTGGCGGTTATCAGGCAGCTGAGCAGGCATGAATCCTGCGGCCCAGCTGGCGGTTATCAGGCAGCTGAGCAGGCATGAATCCTGCGGCCCAGCTGGCGGTTATCAGGCAGCTGAGCAGGCATGAATCCTGCGGCCCAGCTGGCGGTTATCAGGCAGCTGAGCAGGCATGAATCCTGCGGCCCAGCTGGCGGTTATCAGGCAGCTGAGCAGGCATGAATCCTGCGGCCCAGCTGGCGGTTATCAGGCAGCTGAGCAGGCATGAATCCTGCGGCCCAGCTGGCGGTTATCAGGCAGCTGAGCAGGCATGAATCCTGCGGCCCAGCTGGCGGTTATCAGGCAGCTGAGCAGTTATGAAACCTGCGGCCCAGCTGGCGGTTATCAGGCAGCTGAGCAGGCATGAATCCTGCGGCCCAGCTGGCGGTTATCAGGCAGCTGAGCAGGCATGAATCCTGCGGCCCAGCTGGCGGTTATCAGGCAGCTGAGCAGGCATGAATCCTGCGGCCCAGCTGGCGGTTATCAGGCAGCTGAGCAGGCATGAATCCTGCGGCCCAGCTGGCGGTTATCAGGCAGCTGAGCAGGCATGAATCCTGCGGCCCAGCTGGCGGTTATCAGGCAGCTGAGCAGGCATGAATCCTGCGGCCCAGCTGGCGGTTATCAGGCAGCTGAGCAGGCATGAATCCTGCGGCCCAGCTGGCGGTTATCAGGCAGCTGAGCAGGCATGAATCCTGCGGCCCAGCTGGCGATCAGGTGACTGAGAGGATGATCATGTGGCTGCTCGCGCTGATCAGGTGGCTCTCCTGCACGAATCTTGTGCCTCAGAGGCAAGAATCAAGCAGCTGAGCAGGCATGAATCCTGCGGCCCAGCTGGCGGTTATCAGGCAGCTGAGCAGGCATGAATCCTGCGGCCCAGCTGGCGGTTATCAGGCAGCTGAGCAGGCGCTGATCCCGCACCTCAGCAGGCACTGATCACGTGCCTGTCATGCAGTAATCAGGTGACTGAGAGGCGCTGATTATGTGGCTGCTCATGTGCTGATCAAGTAGCTCTCCTGCACGAATCTTGTGCCTCAGAGGCAAGAATCAAGCAGCTGAGCAGGCATGAATCCTGCGGCCCAGCTGGTGGTTATCAGGCAGCTGAGCAGGCATGAATCCTGCGGCCCAGCTGGCGGTTATCAGGCAGCTGAGCAGGCATGAATCCTGCGGCCCAGCTGGCGGTTATCAGGCAGCTGAGCAGGCATGAATCCTGCGGCCCAGCTGGCGGTTATCAGGCAGCTGAGCAGGCATGAATCCTGCGGCCCAGCTGGCGGTTATCAGGCAGCTGAGCAGGCATGAATCCTGCGGCCCAGCTGGCGGTTATCAGGCAGCTGAGCAGGCATGAATCCTGCGGCCCAGCTGGCGGTTATCAGGCAGCTGAGCAGGCATGAATCCTGCGGCCAGCTGGCGGTTATCAGGCAGCTGAGCAGGCATGAATCCTGCGGCCCAGCTGGCGGTTATCAGGCAGCTGAGCAGGCATGAATCCTGCGGCCCAGCTGGCGGTTATCAGGCAGCTGAGCAGGCATGAATCCTGCGGCCCAGCTGGCGGTTATCAGGAAGCTGAGCAGTTATGAAACCTGCGGCCCAGCTGGAGGTTATCAGGCAGCTGAGCAGGCATGAATCCTGCGGCCCAGCTGGCGGTTATCAGGCAGCTGAGCAGGCATGAATCCTGCGGCCCAGCTGGCGGTTATCAGGCAGCTGAGCAGGCATGAATCCTGCGGCCCAGCTGGCGGTTATCAGGCAGCTGAGCAGGCATGAATCCTGCGGCCCAGCTGGCGGTTATCAGGCAGCTGAGCAGGCATGAATCCTGCGGCCCAGCTGGTGGTATCAGGCCGCTGAGCAGGCATGAATCCTGCGGCCCAGCTGGCGGTTATCAGGCAGCTGAGCAGGCAGAATCCTGCGGCCCAGCTGGCGGTTATCAGGCAGCTGAGCAGGCGCTGATCCCGCACCTCAGCAGGCACTGATCACGTGCCTGTCATGCAGTGATCAGGTGACTGAGAGGAGCTGATCATGTGGCTGCTCATGTGCTGATCAAGTAGCTCTCCTGCACGAATCTTGTGCCTCAGAGGCAAGAATCAAGCAGCTGAGCAGGCATGAATCCTGCGACCCAGCTGGCGGTTATCAGGCAGCTGAGCAGGCATGAATCCTGCGGCCCAGCTGGCGGTTATCAGGCAGCTGAGCAGGCGCTGATCCCGCACCTCAGCAGGCACTGATCACGTGCCTGTCATGCAGTGATCAGGTGACTGAGAGGCGCTGATTATGTGGCTGCTCATGTGCTGATCAAGTAGCTCTCCTGCACGAATCTTGTGCCTCAGAGGCAAGAATCAAGCAGCTGAGCAGGCATGAATCCTGCGGCCCAGCTGGTGGTTATCAGGCAGCTGAGCAGGCATGAACCTGCGGCCCAGCTGGCGGTTATCAGGCAGCTGAGCAGGCATGAATCCGCGGCCCAGCTGGCGGTTATCAGGCAGCTGAGCAGGCATGATCCTGCGGCCCAGCTGGCGGTTATCACGCAGCTGAGCAGGCATGAATCCTGCGGCCCAGCTGGCGGTTATCAGGCAGCTGAGCAGGCATGAATCCTGCGGCCCAGCTGGCGGTTATCAGGCAGCTGAGCAGGCATGAATCCTGCGGCCCAGCTGGCGGTTATCAGGCAGCTGAGCAGGCATGAATCCTGCGGCCCAGCTGGCGGTTATCAGGCAGCTGAGCAGGCATGAATCCTGCGGCCCAGCTGGCGGTTATCACGCCGCTGAGCAGGCATGAATCCTGCGGCCCAGCTGGCGGTTATCAGGCAGCTGAGCAGGCATGAATCCTGCGGCCCAGCTGGCGGTTATCAGGCAGCTGAGCAGGCATGAATCCTGCGGCCCAGCTGGCGGTTATCAGGCAGCTGAGCAGGCATGAATCCTGCGGCCCAGCTGGCGGTTATCAGGCAGCTGAGCAGGCATGAATCCTGCGGCCCAGCTGGCGGTTATCAGGCAGCTGAGCAGGCATGAATCCTGCGGCCCAGCTGGCGGTTATCAGGCAGCTGAGCAGGCATGAATCCTGCGGCCCAGCTGGCGGTTATCAGGCAGCTGAGCAGGCATGAATCCTGCGGCCCAGCTGGCGGTTATCAGGCAGCTGAGCAGGCATGAATCCTGCGGCCCAGCTGGCGGTTATCAGGCAGCTGAGCAGGCATGAATCCTGCGGCCCAGCTGGCGGTTATCAGGCAGCTGAGCAGGCATGAATCCTGCGGCCCAGCTGGCGGTTATCAGGCAGCTGAGCAGGCATGAATCCTGCGGCCCAGCTGGCGGTTATCAGGCAGCTGAGCAGGCATGAATCCTGCGGCCCAGCTGGCGGTTATCAGGCAGCTGAGCAGGCATGAATCCTGCGGCCCAGCTGGCGGTTATCAGGCAGCTGAGCAGGCATGAATCCTGCGGCCCAGCTGGCGGTTATCAGGCAGCTGAGCAGGCATGAATCCTGCGGCCCAGCTGGCGGTTATCAGGCAGCTGAGCAGGCATGAATCCTGCGGCCCAGCTGGCGGTTATCAGGCCGCTGAGCAGGCATGAATCCTGCGGCCCAGCTGGCGGTTATCAGGCAGCTGAGCAGGCATGAATCCTGCGGCCCAGCTGGCGGTTATCAGGCAGCTGAGCAGGCGCTGATCCCGCACCTCAGCAGGCACTGATCACGTGCCTGTCATGCAGTGATCAGGTGACTGAGAGGAGCTGATCATGTGGCTGCTCATGTGCTGATCAAGTAGCTCTCCTGCACGGATCATGTGCCTCAGCAGGCAAGAATCAAGCAGCTGCGCAGGCATGAATCCTTCGACCCAGCTGGCGGTTATCAGGCAGCTGAGCAGGCATGAATCCTGCGGCCCAGCTGGCGGTTATCAGGCAGCTGAGCAGGCGCTGAGCAGGCATGAATGCCAGGTGACGAGAGGCCAGCTGGATCAGGGTTCATCAGGCAGCTGAGCAGGCATGAATCCTGCGGCCCAGCTGGCGGTTATCAGGCAGCTGAGCAGGCATGAATCCTGCGGCCCAGCTGGCGGTTATCAGGCAGCTGAGCAGGCATGAATCCTGCGGCCCAGCTGGCGGTTATCAGGCAGCTGAGCAGGCATGAATCCTGCGGCCCAGCTGGCGGTTATCAGGCAGCTGAGCAGGCATGAATCCTGCGGCCCAGCTGGCGGTTATCAGGCAGCTGAGCAGGCATGAATCCTGCGGCCCAGCTGGCGGTTATCAGGCAGCTGAGCAGGCATGAATCCTGCGGCCCAGCTGGCGGTTATCAGGCAGCTGAGCAGGCATGAATCCTGCGGCCCAGCTGGCGGTTATCAGGCAGCTGAGCAGGCATGAATCCTGCGGCCCAGCTGGCGGTTATCAGGCAGCTGAGCAGGCATGAATCCTGCGGCCCAGCTGGCGGTTATCAGGCAGCTGAGCAGGCATGAATCCTGCGGCCCAGCTGGCGGTTATCAGGCAGCTGAGCAGGCATGAATCCTGCGGCCCAGCTGGCGGTTATCAGGCAGCTGAGCAGGCATGAATCCTGCGGCCCAGCTGGCGGTTATCAGGCAGCTGAGCAGGCATGAATCCTGCGGCCCAGCTGGCGGTTATCAGGCAGCTGAGCAGGCATGAATCCTGCGGCCCAGCTGGCGGTTATCAGGCAGCTGAGCAGGCATGAATCCTGCGGCCCAGCTGGCGATTAACAGGCAGCTGAGCAGGCGCTGATCCCGCACCTCAGCAGGCACTGATCTCGTGCCTGTCATGCAGTAATCAGGTGACTGAGAGGCGCTGATCATGTGACTGCTCATGTGCTGCTCAGGTAGCTCTCCTGCACGGATCATGTGCCTCAGCAGGCAAGAATCAAGCAGCTGAGCAGGCATGAATCCTGCGGCCCAACTGGTGATTATCAGGCAGCTGAGCAGGCATGAATCCTGCGGCCCAGCTGGCGATTATCAGGCAGCTGAGCAGGCATGAATCCTGCGGCCCAGCTGGCGGTTATCAGGCAGCTGAGCAGGCATGAATCCTGCGGCCCAGCTGGCGGTTATCAGGCAGCTGAGCAGGCATGAATCCTGCGGCCCAGCTGGCGGTTATCAGGCAGCTGAGCAGGCATGAATCCTGCGGCCCAGCTGGCGGTTATCAGGCAGCTGAGCAGGCATGAATCCTGCGGCCCAGCTGGCGGTTATCAGGCAGCTGAGCAGGCATGAATCCTGCGGCCCAGCTGGCGGTTATCAGGCAGCTGAGCAGGCATGAATCCTGCGGCCCAGCTGGCGGTTATCAGGCAGCTGAGCAGGCATGAATCCTGCGGCCCAGCTGGCGGTTATCAGGCAGCTGAGCAGGCATGAACCCTGCGGCCCAGCTGGCGGTTATCAGGCAGCTGAGCAGGCATGAATCCTGCGGCCCAGCTGGCGGTTATCAGGCAGCTGAGCAGGCATGAGTCCTGCGGCCCAGCTGGCGGTTATCAGGCAGCTGAGCAGGCATGAATCCTGCGGCCCAGCTGGCGGTTATCAGGCAGCTGAGCAGGCATGAGTCCTGCGGCCCAGCTGGCGGTTATCAGGCAGCTGAGCAGGCATGAGTCCTGCGGCCCAGCTGGCGGTTATCAGGCAGCTGAGCAGGCATGAGTCCTGCGGCCCAGCTGGCGGTTATCAGGCAGCTGAGCAGGCATGAATCCTGCGGCCCAGCTGGCGGTTATCAGGCAGCTGAGCAGGCATGAATCCTGCGGCCCAGCTGGCGGTTATCAGGCAGCTGAGCAGGCATGAGTCCTGCGGCCCAGCTGGCGGTTATCAGGCAGCTGAGCAGGCATGAATCCTGCGGCCCAGCTGGCGGTTATCAGGCAGCTGAGCAGGCATGAGTCCTGCGGCCCAGCTGGCGGTTATCAGGCAGCTGAGCAGGCATGAGTCCTGCGGCCCAGCTGGCGGTTATCAGGCAGCTGAGCAGGCATGAATCCTGCGGCCCAGCTGGCGGTTATCAGGCAGCTGAGCAGGCATGAGTCCTGCGGCCCAGCTGGCGGTTATCAGGCAGCTGAGCAGGCATGAATCCTGCGGCCCAGCTGGCGGTTATCAGGCAGCTGAGCAGGCATGAATCCTGCGGCCCAGCTGGCGGTTATCAGGCAGCTGAGCAGGCATGAATCCTGCGGCCCAGCTGGCGGGTATCAGGCAGCTGAGCAGGCATGAATCCTGCGGCCCAGCTGGCGATTATCAGGCAGCTGAGCAGGCATGAATCCTGCGGCCCAGCTGGCGATTATCAGGCAGCTGAGCAGGCGCTGATCCCGCACCTCAGCAGGCACTGATCACGTGCCTGTCATGCAGTGATCAGGTGACTGAGAGGCACTGACCATGTGACTGCTCATGTGCTGATCAGGTAGCTCTCCTGCACGGATCATGTGCCTCAGCAGGCAAGAATCAGGCAGCTGAGCAGGCATGAATCCTGCGGCCCAGCTGGCGGTTATCAGGCAGCTGAGCAGGCATGAATCCTGCGGCCCAGCTGGCGGTTATCAGGCAGCTGAGCAGGCATGAATCCTGCGGCCCAGCTGGCGGTTATCAGGCAGCTGAGCAGGCATGAATCCTGCGGCCCAGCTGCCGGTTATCAGGCAGCTGAGCAGGCATGAATCCTGCGGCCCAGCTGGCGGTTATCAGGCAGCTGAGCAGGCATGAATCCTGCGGCCCAGCTGGCGGTTATCAGGCAGCTGAGCAGGCATGAATCCTGCGGCCCAGCTGGCGGTTATCAGGCAGCTGAGCAGGCGCTGATCCCGCGGCTCAGCAGGCACTGATCACGTGCCTGTCATGCAGTGATCAGGTGACTGAGAGGCGCTGACCATGCGACTGCTCATGGCTGATCAGGTAGCTCTCCTGCACGGATCATGTGCCCCAGCAGGCGAGAATCAAGCAGCTGAGCAGGCATGAATCCTGCGGCCCAGCTGGCGGTTATCAGGCAGCTGAGCAGGCATGAATCCTGCGGCCCAGCTGGCGGTTATCAGGCAGCTGAGCAGGCATGAATCCTGCGGCCCAGCTGGCGGTTATCAGGCAGCTGAGCAGGCATGAATCCTGCGGCCCAGCTGGCGGTTATCAGGCAGCTGAGCAGGCATGAATCCTGCGGCCCAGCTGGCGGTTATCAGGCAGCTGAGCAGGCATGAATCCTGCGGCCCAGCTGGCGGTTATCAGGCAGCTGAGCAGGCATGAATCCTGCGGCCCAGCTGGCGATTAACAGGCAGCTGAGCAGGCGCTGATCCCGCACCTCAGCAGGCACTGATCACGTGCCTGTCATGCAGTAATCAGGTGACTGAGAGGCGCTGATCATGTGACTGCTCATGTGCTGATCAGGTAGCTCTCCTGCACGGATCATGTGCCCAGCAGGCAAGAATCAAGCAGCTGAGCAGGCATGAATCCTGCGGCCCAGCTGGCGGTTATCAGGCAGCTGAGCAGGCATGAATCCTGCGGCCCAGCTGGCGGTTATCAGGCAGCTGAGCAGGCATGAATCCTGCGGCCCAGCTGGCGGTTATCAGGCAGCTGAGCAGGCATGAATCCTGCGGCCCAGCTGGCGGTTATCAGGCAGCTGAGCAGGCATGAATCCTGCGGCCCAGCTGGCGGTTATCAGGCAGCTGAGCAGGCATGAATCCTGCGGCCCAGCTGGCGGTTATCAGGCAGCTGAGCAGGCATGAATCCTGCGGCCCAGCTGGCGGTTATCAGGCAGCTGAGCAGGCATGAATCCTGCGGCCCAGCTGGCGGTTATCAGGCAGCTGAGCAGGCATGAATCCTGCGGCCCAGCTGGCGGTTATCAGGCAGCTGAGCAGGCATGAATCCTGCGGCCCAGCTGGCGGTTATCAGGCAGCTGAGCAGGCATGAATCCTGCGGCCCAGCTGGCGGTTATCAGGCAGCTGAGCAGGCATGAATCCTGCGGCCCAGCTGGCGGTTATCAGGCAGCTGAGCAGGCATGAATCCTGCGGCCCAGCTGGCGGTTATCAGGCAGCTGAGCAGGCATGAATCCTGCGGCCCAGCTGGCGGTTATCAGGCAGCTGAGCAGGCATGAATCCTGCGGCCCAGCTGGCGGTTATCAGGCAGCTGAGCAGGCATGAATCCTGCGGCCCAGCTGGCGGTTATCAGGCAGCTGAGCAGGCATGAATCCTGCGGCCCAGCTGGCGGTTATCAGGCAGCTGAGCAGGCATGAATCCTGCGGCCCAGCTGGCGGTTATCAGGCAGCTGAGCAGGCATGAATCCTGCGGCCCAGCTGGCGGTTATCAGGCAGCTGAGCAGGCATGAATCCTGCGGCCCAGCTGGCGGTTATCAGGCAGCTGAGCAGGCATGAATCCTGCGGCCCAGCTGGCGGTTATCAGGCAGCTGAGCAGGCATGAATCCTGCGGCCCAGCTGGCGGTTATCAGGCAGCTGAGCAGGCGTGAATCCCGCGGCCCAGCTGGCGCTGATCAGTGCCTGTCATGCAGTTATCAGGTGACTGAGCAGGCATGAATCTGACGGCCCATGTGCTGGCGGTTATCAGGCAGCTGAGCAGGCACGAATCCTGCGGCCCAGCTGGCGGTTATCAGGCAGCTGAGCAGGCATGAATCCTGCGGCCCAGCTGGCGGTTATCAGGCAGCTGAGCAGGCACGAATCCTGCGGCCCAGCTGGCGGTTATCAGGCAGCTGAGCAGGCACGAATCCTGCGGCCCAGCTGGCGGTTATCAGGCAGCTGAGCAGGCATGAATCCTGCGGCCCAGCTGGCGGTTATCAGGCAGCTGAGCAGGCATGAATCCTGCGGCCCAGCTGGCGGTTATCAGGCAGCTGAGCAGGCATGAATCCTGCGGCCCAGCTGGCGGTTATCAGGCAGCTGAGCAGGCATGAATCCTGCGGCCCAGCTGGCGGTTATCAGGCAGCTGAGCAGGCATGAATCCTGCGGCCCAGCTGGCGATTAACAGGCAGCTGAGCAGGCGCTGATCCCGCACCTCAGCAGGCACTGATCACGTGCCTGTCATGCAGTAATCAGGTGACTGAGAGGCGCTGATCATGTGACTGCTCATGTGCTGATCAGGTAGCTCTCCTGCACGGATCATGTGCCTCAGCAGGCAAGAATCAGGCAGCTGAGCAGGCATGAATCCTGCGGCCCAACTGGCGGTTATCAGGCAGCTGAGCAGGCATGAATCCTGCGGCCCAGCTGGCGGTTATCAGGCAGCTGAGCAGGCATGAATCCTGCGGCCCAGCTGGCGGTTATCAGGCAGCTGAGCAGGCATGAATCCTGCGGCCCAGCTGGCGGTTATCAGGCAGCTGAGCAGGCATGAATCCTGCGGCCCAGCTGGCGGTTATCAGGCAGCTGAGCAGGCATGAATCCTGCGGCCCAGCTGGCGGTTATCAGGCAGCTGAGCAGGCATGAATCCTGCGGCCCAGCTGGCGGTTATCAGGCAGCTGAGCAGGCATGAATCCTGCGGCCCAGCTGGCGGTGATCAGGCAGCTGAGCAGGCATGAATCCTGCGGCCCAGCTGGCGGTTATCAGGCAGCTGAGCAGGCATGAATCCTGCGGCCCAGCTGGCGGTTATCAGGCAGCTGAGCAGGCATGAATCCTGCGGCCCAGCTGGCGGTTAACAGGCAGCTGAGCAGGCGCTGATCCCGCGGCTCAGCAGGCACTGATCACGTGCCTGTCATGCAGTAATCAGGTGACTGAGAGGCGCTGATCATGTGACTGCTCATGTGCTGATCAGGTAGCTCGCCTGCACGGATCCTGTGCCCCAGCAGGCTCGTATCAGGCAGCTGAGCAGGCATGAATCCTGCGGCCCAGCTGGCGGTTATCAGGCAGCTGAGCAGGCATGAATCCTGCGGCCCAGCTGGCGGTTATCAGGCAGCTGAGCAGGCATGAATCCTGCGGCCCAGCTGGCGGTTATCAGGCAGCTGAGCAGGCATGAATCCTGCGGCCCAGCTGGCGGTTATCAGGCAGCTGAGCAGGCATGAATCCTGCGGCCCAGCTGGCGGTTATCAGGCAGCTGAGCAGGCATGAATCCTGCGGCCCAGCTGGCGGTTATCAGGCAGCTGAGCAGGCATGAATCCTGCGGCCCAGCTGGCGGTTATCAGGCAGCTGAGCAGGCATGAATCCTGCGGCCCAGCTGGCGGTTATCAGGCAGCTGAGCAGGCATGAATCCTGCGGCCCAGCTGGCGGTTATCAGGCAGCTGAGCAGGCATGAATCCTGCGGCCCAGCTGGCGGTTATCAGGCAGCTGAGCAGGCATGAATCCTGCGGCCCAGCTGGCGGTTATCAGGCAGCTGAGCAGGCATGAATCCTGCGGCCCAGCTGGCGGTTATCAGGCAGCTGAGCAGGCATGAATCCTGCGGCCCAGCTGGCGGTTATCAGGCAGCTGAGCAGGCATGAATCCTGCGGCCCAGCTGGCGGTTATCAGGCAGCTGAGCAGGCATGAATCCTGCGGCCCAGCTGGCGGTTATCAGGCAGCTGAGCAGGCATGAATCCTGCGGCCCAGCTGGCGGTTATCAGGCAGCTGAGCAGGCATGAATCCTGCGGCCCAGCTGGCGGTTATCAGGCAGCTGAGCAGGCATGAATCCTGCGGCCCAGCTGGCGGTTATCAGGCAGCTGAGCAGGCATGAATCCTGCGGCCCAGCTGGCGGTTATCAGGCAGCTGAGCAGGCATGAATCCTGCGGCCCAGCTGGCGGTTATCAGGCAGCTGAGCAGGCATGAATCCTGCGGCCCAGCTGGCGGTTAACAGGCAGCTGAGCAGGCGCTGATCCCGCACCTAAGCAGGCACTGATCACGTGCCTGTCATGCAGTAATCAGGTGACTGAGAGCTGACCATGTGACTGCTCATGTGCTGATCAGGTAGCTCTCCTGCACGGATCATGTGCCTCAGCAGGCAAGAATCAAGCAGCTGAGCAGGCATGAATCCTGCGGCCCAGCTGGCGGTTATCAGGCAGCTGAGCAGGCATGAATCCTGCGGCCCAGCTGGCGGTTATCAGGCAGCTGAGCAGGCATGAATCCTGCGGCCCAGCTGGCGGTTATCAGGCAGCTGAGCAGGCATGAATCCTGCGGCCCAGCTGGCGGTTATCAGGCAGCTGAGCAGGCATGAATCCTGCGGCCCAGCTGGCGGTTATCAGGCAGCTGAGCAGGCATGAATCCTGCGGCCCAGCTGGCGGTTATCAGGCAGCTGAGCAGGCATGAATCCTGCGGCCCAGCTGGCGGTTATCAGGCAGCTGAGCAGGCATGAATCCTGCGGCCCAGCTGGCGGTTATCAGGCAGCTGAGCAGGCATGAATCCTGCGGCCCAGCTGGCGATTAACAGGCAGCTGAGCAGGCGCTGATCCCGCACCTCAGCAGGCACTGATCACGTGCCTGTCATGCAGTAATCAGGTGACTGAGAGGGGCTGATCATGTGACTGCTCATGTGCTGATCCGGTAGCTCTCCTGCACGGATCATGTGCCTCAGCAGGCAAGAATCAAGCACCTGAGCAGGCATGAATCCTGCGGCCCAACTGGTGATTATCAGGCAGCTGAGCAGGCATGAATCCTGCGGCCCAGCTGGCGGTTATCAGGCCGCTGAGCAGGCATGAATCCTGCGGCCCAGCTGGCGGTTATCAGGCCGCTGAGCAGGCATGAATCCTGCGGCCCAGCTGGCGGTTATCAGGCAGCTGAGCAGGCATGAATCCTGCGGCCCAGCTGGCGGTTATCAGGCAGCTGAGCAGGCATGAATCCTGCGGCCCAGCTGGCGGTTATCAGGCAGCTGAGCAGGCATGAATCCTGCGGCCCAGCTGGCGGTTATCAGGCAGCTGAGCAGGCATGAATCCTGCGGCCCAGCTGGCGGTTATCAGGCAGCTGAGCAGGCATGAATCCTGCGGCCCAGCTGGCGGTTATCAGGCAGCTGAGCAGGCATGAATCCTGCGGCCCAGCTGGCGGTTATCAGGCAGCTGAGCAGGCATGAATCCTGCGGCCCAGCTGGCGGTTATCAGGCAGCTGAGCAGGCATGAATCCTGCGGCCCAGCTGGCGGTTATCAGGCAGCTGAGCAGGCATGAATCCTGCGGCCCAGCTGGCGGTTATCAGGCAGCTGAGCAGGCATGAATCCTGCGGCCCAGCTGGCGGTTATCAGGCAGCTGAGCAGGCATGAATCCTGCGGCCCAGCTGGCGGTTATCAGGCAGCTGAGCAGGCATGAATCCTGCGGCCCAGCTGGCGGTTATCAGGCAGCTGAGCAGGCATGAATCCTGCGGCCCAGCTGGCGGTTATCAGGCAGCTGAGCAGGCATGAATCCTGCGGCCCAGCTGGCGGTTATCAGGCAGCTGAGCAGGCATGAATCCTGCGGCCCAGCTGGCGGTTATCAGGCAGCTGAGCAGGCATGAATCCTGCGGCCCAGCTGGCGGGTATCAGGCAGCTGAGCAGGCATGAATCCTGCGGCCCAGCTGGCGGTTATCAGGCAGCTGAGCAGGCATGAATCCTGCGGCCCAGCTGGCGGTTATCAGGCAGCTGAGCAGGCGCTGATCCCGCACCTAAGCAGGCACTGATCACGTGCCTGTCATGCAGTGATCAGGTGACTGAGAGGCACTGACCATGTGACTGCTCATGTGCTGATCAGGTAGCTCTCCTGCACGGATCATGTGCCTCAGCAGGCAAGAATCAAGCAGCTGAGCAGGCATGAATCCTGCGGCCCAGCTGGCGGTTATCAGGCAGCTGAGCAGGCATGAATCCTGCGGCCCAGCTGGCGGTTATCAGGCAGCTGAGCAGGCATGAATCCTGCGGCCCAGCTGGCGGTTATCAGGCAGCTGAGCAGGCATGAATCCTGCGGCCCAGCTGGCGGTTATCAGGCAGCTGAGCAGGCATGAATCCTGCGGCCCAGCTGGCGGTTATCAGGCAGCTGAGCAGGCATGAATCCTGCGGCCCAGCTGGCGGTTATCAGGCAGCTGAGCAGGCATGAATCCTGCGGCCCAGCTGGCGGTTATCAGGCAGCTGAGCAGGCATGAATCCTGCGGCCCAGCTGGCGGTTAACAGGCAGCTGAGCAGGCGCTGATCCCGCACCTCAGCAGGCACTGATCACGTGCCTGTCATGCAGTAATCAGGTGACTGAGAGGCGCTGATCATGTGACTGCTCATGTGCTGATCAGGTAGCTCTCCTGCACGGATCATGTGCCTCAGCAGGCAAGAATCAAGCAGCTGAGCAGGCATGAATCCTGCGGCCCAACTGGTGGTTATCAGGCAGCTGAGCAGGCATGAATCCTGCGGCCCAGCTGGCGATTATCAGGCAGCTGAGCAGGCATGAATCCTGCGGCCCAGCTGGCGATTATCAGGCAGCTGAGCAGGCATGAATCCTGCGGCCCAGCTGGCGGTTATCAGGCAGCTGAGCAGGCATGAATCCTGCGGCCCAGCTGGCGGTTATCAGGCAGCTGAGCAGGCATGAATCCTGCGGCCCAGCTGGCGGTTATCAGGCAGCTGAGCAGGCATGAATCCTGCGGCCCAGCTGGCGGTTATCAGGCAGCTGAGCAGGCATGAATCCTGCGGCCCAGCTGGCGGTTATCAGGCAGCTGAGCAGGCATGAATCCTGCGGCCCAGCTGGCGGTTATCAGGCAGCTGAGCAGGCATGAATCCTGCGGCCCAGCTGGCGGTTATCAGGCAGCTGAGCAGGCATGAATCCTGCGGCCCAGCTGGCGGTTAACAGGCAGCTGAGCAGGCGCTGATCCCGCACCTCAGCAGGCACTGATCACGTGCCTGTCATGCAGTAATCAGGTGACTGAGAGGCGCTGATCATGTGACTGCTCATGTGCTGATCAGGTAGCTCTCCTGCACGGATCATGTGCCCCAGCAGGCAAGAATCAGGCAGCTGAGCAGGCATGAATCCTGCGGCCCAACTGGTGATTATCAGGCAGCTGAGCAGGCATGAATCCTGCGGCCCAGCTGGCGGTTATCAGGCAGCTGAGCAGGCATGAATCCTGCGGCCCAGCTGGCGGTTATCAGGCAGCTGAGCAGGCATGAATCCTGCGGCCCAGCTGGCGGTTATCAGGCAGCTGAGCAGGCATGAATCCTGCGGCCCAGCTGGCGGTTATCAGGCAGCTGAGCAGGCATGAATCCTGCGGCCCAGCTGGCGGTTATCAGGCAGCTGAGCAGGCATGAATCCTGCGGCCCAGCTGGCGGTTATCAGGCAGCTGAGCAGGCATGAATCCTGCGGCCCAGCTGGCGGTTATCAGGCAGCTGAGCAGGCATGAATCCTGCGGCCCAGCTGGCGGTTATCAGGCAGCTGAGCAGGCATGAATCCTGCGGCCCAGCTGGCGGTTATCAGGCAGCTGAGCAGGCATGAATCCTGCGGCCCAGCTGGCGGTTATCAGGCAGCTGAGCAGGCATGAATCCTGCGGCCCAGCTGGCGGTTATCAGGCAGCTGAGCAGGCATGAATCCTGCGGCCCAGCTGGCGGTTATCAGGCAGCTGAGCAGGCATGAATCCTGCGGCCCAGCTGGCGGTTATCAGGCAGCTGAGCAGGCATGAATCCTGCGGCCCAGCTGGCGGTTATCAGGCAGCTGAGCAGGCATGAATCCTGCGGCCCAGCTGGCGGTTATCAGGCAGCTGAGCAGGCATGAATCCTGCGGCCCAGCTGGCGGTTATCAGGCAGCTGAGCAGGCATGAATCCTGCGGCCCAGCTGGCGGTTATCAGGCAGCTGAGCAGGCATGAATCCTGCGGCCCAGCTGGCGGTTATCAGGCAGCTGAGCAGGCATGAATCCTGCGGCCCAGCTGGCGGTTATCAGGCAGCTGAGCAGGCATGAATCCTGCGGCCCAGCTGGCGATTAACAGGCAGCTGAGCAGGCGCTGATCCCGCACCTCAGCAGGCACTGATCACGTGCCTGTCATGCAGTAATCAGGTGACTGAGAGGCGCTGATCATGTGACTGCTCATGTGCTGATCAGGTAGCTCTCCTGCACGGATCATGTGCCTCAGCAGGCAAGAATCAAGCAGCTGAGCAGGCATGAATCCTGCGGCCCAACTGGCGGTTATCAGGCAGCTGAGCAGGCATGAATCCTGCGGCCCAGCTGGCGGTTATCAGGCAGCTGAGCAGGCATGAATCCTGCGGCCCAGCTGGCGGTTATCAGGCAGCTGAGCAGGCATGAATCCTGCGGCCCAGCTGGCGGTTATCAGGCAGCTGAGCAGGCATGAATCCTGCGGCCCAGCTGGCGGTTATCAGGCAGCTGAGCAGGCATGAATCCTGCGGCCCAGCTGGCGGTTATCAGGCAGCTGAGCAGGCATGAATCCTGCGGCCCAGCTGGCGGTTATCAGGCAGCTGAGCAGGCATGAATCCTGCGGCCCAGCTGGCGGTTATCAGGCAGCTGAGCAGGCATGAATCCTGCGGCCCAGCTGGCGGTTATCAGGCAGCTGAGCAGGCATGAATCCTGCGGCCCAGCTGGCGGTTATCAGGCAGCTGAGCAGGCATGAATCCTGCGGCCCAGCTGGCGGTTATCAGGCAGCTGAGCAGGCATGAATCCTGCGGCCCAGCTGGCGGTTATCAGGCAGCTGAGCAGGCATGAATCCTGCGGCCCAGCTGGCGGTTATCAGGCAGCTGAGCAGGCATGAATCCTGCGGCCCAGCTGGCGGTTATCAGGCAGCTGAGCAGGCATGAATCCTGCGGCCCAGCTGGCGGTTATCAGGCAGCTGAGCAGGCATGAATCCTGCGGCCCAGCTGGCGGTTATCAGGCAGCTGAGCAGGCATGAATCCTGCGGCCCAGCTGGCGGTTATCAGGCAGCTGAGCAGGCATGAATCCTGCGGCCCAGCTGGCGGTTATCAGGCAGCTGAGCAGGCATGAATCCTGCGGCCCAGCTGGCGGTTATCAGGCAGCTGAGCAGGCATGAATCCTGCGGCCCAGCTGGCGGTTATCAGGCAGCTGAGCAGGCATGAATCCTGCGGCCCAGCTGGCGGTTATCAGGCAGCTGAGCAGGCATGAATCCTGCGGCCCAGCTGGCGGTTATCAGGCAGCTGAGCAGGCATGAATCCTGCGGCCCAGCTGGCGGTTATCAGGCAGCTGAGCAGGCATGAATCCTGCGGCCCAGCTGGCGGTTATCAGGCAGCTGAGCAGGCATGAATCCTGCGGCCCAGCTGGCGGTTATCAGGCAGCTGAGCAGGCATGAATCCTGCGGCCCAGCTGGCGGTTATCAGGCAGCTGAGCAGGCATGAATCCTGCGGCCCAGCTGGCGGTTATCAGGCAGCTGAGCAGGCATGAATCCTGCGGCCCAGCTGGCGGTTATCAGGCAGCTGAGCAGGCATGAATCCTGCGGCCCAGCTGGCGGTTATCAGGCAGCTGAGCAGGCATGAATCCTGCGGCCCAGCTGGCGGTTATCAGGCAGCTGAGCAGGCATGAATCCTGCGGCCCAGCTGGCGGGTATCAGGCAGCTGAGCAGGCATGAATCCTGCGGCCCAGCTGGCGGGTATCAGGCAGCTGAGCAGGCATGAATCCTGCGGCCCAGCTGGCGGTTATCAGGCAGCTGAGCAGGCATGAATCCTGCGGCCCAGCTGGCGATTATCAGGCAGCTGAGCAGGCGCTGATCCCGCACCTAAGCAGGCACTGATCACGTGCCTGTCATGCAGTGATCAGGTGACTGAGAGGCACTGACCATGTGACTGCTCATGTGCTGATCAGGTAGCTCTCCTGCACGGATCATGTGCCTCAGCAGGCAAGAATCAAGCATCTGAGCAGGCATGAATCCTGCGGCCCAGCTGGCGGTTATCAGGCAGCTGAGCAGGCATGAATCCTGCGGCCCAGCTGGCGGTTATCAGGCAGCTGAGCAGGCATGAATCCTGCGGCCCAGCTGGCGGTTATCAGGCAGCTGAGCAGGCATGAATCCTGCGGCCCAGCTGGCGGTTATCAGGCAGCTGAGCAGGCATGAATCCTGCGGCCCAGCTGGCGGTTATCAGGCAGCTGAGCAGGCATGAATCCTGCGGCCCAGCTGGCGGTTATCAGGCAGCTGAGCAGGCATGAATCCTGCGGCCCAACTGGCGATTAACAGGCAGCTGAGCAGGCGCTGATCCCGCACCTCAGCAGGCACTGATCACGTGCCTGTCATGCAGTAATCAGGTGACTGAGAGGCGCTGATCATGTGACTGCTCATGTGCTGATCAGGTAGCTCTCCTGCACGGATCATGTGCCTCAGCAGGCAAGAATCAAGCAGCTGAGCAGGCATGAATCCTGCGGCCCAACTGGTGATTATCAGGCAGCTGAGCAGGCATGAATCCTGCGGCCCAGCTGGCGATTATCAGGCAGCTGAGCAGGCATGAATCCTGCGGCCCAGCTGGCGATTATCAGGCAGCTGAGCAGGCATGAATCCTGCGGCCCAGCTGGCGGTTATCAGGCAGCTGAGCAGGCATGAATCCTGCGGCCCAGCTGGCGGTTATCAGGCAGCTGAGCAGGCATGAATCCTGCGGCCCAGCTGGCGGTTATCAGGCAGCTGAGCAGGCATGAATCCTGCGGCCCAGCTGGCGGTTATCAGGCAGCTGAGCAGGCATGAATCCTGCGGCCCAGCTGGCGGTTATCAGGCAGCTGAGCAGGCATGAATCCTGCGGCCCAGCTGGCGGTTATCAGGCAGCTGAGCAGGCATGTATCCTGCGGCCCAGCTGGCGGTTATCAGGCAGCTGAGCAGGCATGAATCCTGCGGCCCAGCTGGCGGTTATCAGGCAGCTGAGCAGGCATGAATCCTGCGGCCCAGCTGGCGGTTATCAGGCAGCTGAGCAGGCATGAATCCTGCGGCCCAGCTGGCGGTTATCAGGCAGCTGAGCAGGCATGAATCCTGCGGCCCAGCTGGCGGTTATCAGGCAGCTGAGCAGGCATGAATCCTGCGGCCCAGCTGGCGGTTATCAGGCAGCTGAGCAGGCATGAATCCTGCGGCCCAGCTGGCGGTTATCAGGCAGCTGAGCAGGCATGAATCCTGCGGCCCAGCTGGCGGTTATCAGGCAGCTGAGCAGGCATGAATCCTGCGGCCCAGCTGGCGGTTATCAGGCAGCTGAGCAGGCATGAATCCTGCGGCCCAGCTGGCGGTTATCAGGCAGCTGAGCAGGCATGAATCCTGCGGCCCAGCTGGCGGTTATCAGGCAGCTGAGCAGGCATGAATCCTGCGGCCCAGCTGGCGGTTATCAGGCAGCTGAGCAGGCATGAATCCTGCGGCCCAGCTGGCGGTTATCAGGCAGCTGAGCAGGCATGAATCCTGCGGCCCAGCTGGCGGTTATCAGGCAGCTGAGCAGGCATGAATCCTGCGGCCCAGCTGGCGGGTATCAGGCAGCTGAGCAGGCATGAATCCTGCGGCCCAGCTGGCGATTATCAGGCAGCTGAGCAGGCATGAATCCTGCGGCCCAGCTGGCGATTATCAGGCAGCTGAGCAGGCGCTGATCCCGCACCTAAGCAGGCACTGATCACGTGCCTGTCATGCAGTGATCAGGTGACTGAGAGGCACTGACCATGTGACTGCTCATGTGCTGATCAGGTAGCTCTCCTGCACGGATCATGCGCCTCAGCAGGCAAGAATCAAGCATCTGAGCAGGCATGAATCCTGCGGCCCAGCTGGCGGTTATCAGGCAGCTGAGCAGGCATGAATCCTGCGGCCCAGCTGGCGGTTATCAGGCAGCTGAGCAGGCATGAATCCTGCGGCCCAGCTGGCGGTTATCAGGCAGCTGAGCAGGCATGAATCCTGCGGCCCAGCTGGCGGTTATCAGGCAGCTGAGCAGGCATGAATCCTGCGGCCCAGCTGGCGGTTATCAGGCAGCTGAGCAGGCATGAATCCTGCGGCCCAGCTGGCGGTTATCAGGCAGCTGAGCAGGCATGAATCCTGCGGCCCAGCTGGCGATTAACAGGCAGCTGAGCAGGCGCTGATCCCGCACCTCAGCAGGCACTGATCACGTGCCTGTCATGCAGTAATCAGGTGACTGAGAGGCGCTGATCATGTGACTGCTCATGTGCTGATCAGGTAGCTCTCCTGCACGGATCATGTGCCTCAGCAGGCAAGAATCAAGCAGCTGAGCAGGCATGAATCCTGCGGCCCAACTGGTGATTATCAGGCAGCTGAGCAGGCATGAATCCTGCGGCCCAGCTGGCGATTATCAGGCAGCTGAGCAGGCATGAATCCTGCGGCCCAGCTGGCGATTATCAGGCAGCTGAGCAGGCATGAATCCTGCGGCCCAGCTGGCGGTTATCAGGCAGCTGAGCAGGCATGAATCCTGCGGCCCAGCTGGCGGTTATCAGGCAGCTGAGCAGGCATGAATCCTGCGGCCCAGCTGGCGGTTATCAGGCAGCTGAGCAGGCATGAATCCTGCGGCCCAGCTGGCGGTTATCAGGCAGCTGAGCAGGCATGAATCCTGCGGCCCAGCTGGCGGTTATCAGGCAGCTGAGCAGGCATGAATCCTGCGGCCCAGCTGGCGGTTATCAGGCAGCTGAGCAGGCATGAATCCTGCGGCCCAGCTGGCGGTTATCAGGCAGCTGAGCAGGCATGAATCCTGCGGCCCAGCTGGCGGTTAACAGGCAGCTGAGCAGGCGCTGATCCCGCACCTCAGCAGGCACTGATCACGTGCCTGTCATGCAGTAATCAGGTGACTGAGAGGCGCTGATCATGTGACTGCTCATGTGCTGATCAGGTAGCTCTCCTGCACGGATCATGCGCCCCAGCAGGCAAGAATCAGGCAGCTGAGCAGGCATGAATCCTGCGGCCCAACTGGCGGTTATCAGGCAGCTGAGCAGGCATGAATCCTGCGGCCCAGCTGGCGATTATCAGGCAGCTGAGCAGGCATGAATCCTGCGGCCCAGCTGGCGGTTATCAGGCAGCTGAGCAGGCATGAATCCTGCGGCCCAGCTGGCGGTTATCAGGCAGCTGAGCAGGCATGAATCCTGCGGCCCAGCTGGCGGTTATCAGGCAGCTGAGCAGGCATGAATCCTGCGGCCCAGCTGGCGGTTATCAGGCAGCTGAGCAGGCATGAATCCTGCGGCCCAGCTGGCGGTTATCAGGCAGCTGAGCAGGCATGAATCCTGCGGCCCAGCTGGCGGTTATCAGGCAGCTGAGCAGGCATGAATCCTGCGGCCCAGCTGGCGGTTATCAGGCAGCTGAGCAGGCATGAATCCTGCGGCCCAGCTGGCGGTTATCAGGCAGCTGAGCAGGCATGAATCCTGCGGCCCAGCTGGCGGTTATCAGGCAGCTGAGCAGGCATGAATCCTGCGGCCCAGCTGGCGGTTATCAGGCAGCTGAGCAGGCATGAATCCTGCGGCCCAGCTGGCGGTTATCAGGCAGCTGAGCAGGCATGAATCCTGCGGCCCAGCTGGCGGTTATCAGGCAGCTGAGCAGGCATGAATCCTGCGGCCCAGCTGGCGGTTATCAGGCAGCTGAGCAGGCATGAATCCTGCGGCCCAGCTGGCGGTTATCAGGCAGCTGAGCAGGCATGAATCCTGCGGCCCAGCTGGCGGTTATCAGGCAGCTGAGCAGGCATGAATCCTGCGGCCCAGCTGGCGGTTATCAGGCAGCTGAGCAGGCATGAATCCTGCGGCCCAGCTGGCGGTTATCAGGCAGCTGAGCAGGCATGAATCCTGCGGCCCAGCTGGCGGTTATCAGGCAGCTGAGCAGGCATGAATCCTGCGGCCCAGCTGGCGATTAACAGGCAGCTGAGCAGGCGATGATCCCGCACCTCAGCAGGCACTGATCACGTGCCTGTCATGCAGTAATCAGGTGACTGAGAGGCGCTGATCATGTGACTGCTCATGTGCTGATCAGGTAGCTCTCCTGCACGGATCATGTGCCTCAGCAGGCAAGAATCAGGCAGCTGAGCAGGCATGAATCCTGCGGCCCAACTGGCGGTTATCAGGCAGCTGAGCAGGCATGAATCCTGCGGCCCAGCTGGCGATTATCAGGCAGCTGAGCAGGCATGAATCCTGCGGCCCAGCTGGCGGTTATCAGGCAGCTGAGCAGGCATGAATCCTGCGGCCCAGCTGGCGGTTATCAGGCAGCTGAGCAGGCATGAATCCTGCGGCCCAGCTGGCGGTTATCAGGCAGCTGAGCAGGCATGAATCCTGCGGCCCAGCTGGCGGTTATCAGGCAGCTGAGCAGGCATGAATCCTGCGGCCCAGCTGGCGGTTATCAGGCAGCTGAGCAGGCATGAATCCTGCGGCCCAGCTGGCGGTTATCAGGCAGCTGAGCAGGCATGAATCCTGCGGCCCAGCTGGCGGTTATCAGGCAGCTGAGCAGGCATGAATCCTGCGGCCCAGCTGGCGGTTATCAGGCAGCTGAGCAGGCATGAATCCTGCGGCCCAGCTGGCGGTTATCAGGCAGCTGAGCAGGCATGAATCCTGCGGCCCAGCTGGCGGTTATCAGGCAGCTGAGCAGGCATGAATCCTGCGGCCCAGCTGGCGGTTATCAGGCAGCTGAGCAGGCATGAATCCTGCGGCCCAGCTGGCGGTTATCAGGCAGCTGAGCAGGCATGAATCCTGCGGCCCAGCTGGCGGTTATCAGGCAGCTGAGCAGGCATGAATCCTGCGGCCCAGCTGGCGGTTATCAGGCAGCTGAGCAGGCATGAATCCTGCGGCCCAGCTGGCGGTTATCAGGCAGCTGAGCAGGCATGAATCCTGCGGCCCAGCTGGCGGTTATCAGGCAGATGAGCAGGCATGAGTCCTGCGGCCCAGCTGGCGGTTATCAGGCAGCTGAGCAGGCATGAATCCTGCGGCCCAGCTGGCGGTTATCAGGCAGCTGAGCAGGCATGAATCCTGCGGCCCAGCTGGCGGTTATCAGGCAGCTGAGCAGGCATGAATCCTGCGGCCCAGCTGGCGGTTATCAGGCAGCTGAGCAGGCATGAATCCTGCGGCCCAGCTGGCGGTTATCAGGCAGCTGAGCAGGCATGAATCCTGCGGCCCAGCTGGCGGTTATCAGGCAGCTGAGCAGGCATGAATCCTGCGGCCCAGCTGGCGGTTATCAGGCAGCTGAGCAGGCATGAATCCTGCGGCCCAGCTGGCGGTTATCAGGCAGCTGAGCAGGCATGAATCCTGCGGCCCAGCTGGCGGTTATCAGGCAGCTGAGCAGGCATGAATCCTGCGGCCCAGCTGGCGGTTATCAGGCAGCTGAGCAGGCATGAATCCTGCGGCCCAGCTGGCGGTTATCAGGCAGCTGAGCAGGCATGAATCCTGCGGCCCAGCTGGCGGGTATCAGGCAGCTGAGCAGGCATGAATCCTGCGGCCCAGCTGGCGGGTATCAGGCAGCTGAGCAGGCATGAATCCTGCGGCCCAGCTGGCGATTATCAGGCAGCTGAGCAGGCATGAATCCTGCGGCCCAGCTGGCGATTATCAGGCAGCTGAGCAGGCGCTGATCCCGCACCTAAGCAGGCACTGATCACGTGCCTGTCATGCAGTGATCAGGTGACTGAGAGGCACTGACCATGTGACTGCTCATGTGCTGATCAGGTAGCTCTCCTGCACGGATCATGTGCCTCAGCAGGCAAGAATCAAGCATCTGAGCAGGCATGAATCCTGCGGCCCAGCTGGCGGTTATCAGGCAGCTGAGCAGGCATGAATCCTGCGGCCCAGCTGGCGGTTATCAGGCAGCTGAGCAGGCATGAATCCTGCGGCCCAGCTGGCGGTTATCAGGCAGCTGAGCAGGCATGAATCCTGCGGCCCAGCTGGCGGTTATCAGGCAGCTGAGCAGGCATGAATCCTGCGGCCCAGCTGGCGGTTATCAGGCAGCTGAGCAGGCATGAATCCTGCGGCCCAGCTGGCGGTTATCAGGCAGCTGAGCAGGCATGAATCCTGCGGCCCAGCTGGCGATTAACAGGCAGCTGAGCAGGCGCTGATCCCGCACCTCAGCAGGCACTGATCACGTGCCTGTCATGCAGTAATCAGGTGACTGAGAGGCGCTGATCATGTGACTGCTCATGTGCTGATCAGGTAGCTCTCCTGCACGGATCATGTGCCTCAGCAGGCAAGAATCAAGCAGCTGAGCAGGCATGAATCCTGCGGCCCAACTGGTGATTATCAGGCAGCTGAGCAGGCATGAATCCTGCGGCCCAGCTGGCGATTATCAGGCAGCTGAGCAGGCATGAATCCTGCGGCCCAGCTGGCGATTATCAGGCAGCTGAGCAGGCATGAATCCTGCGGCCCAGCTGGCGGTTATCAGGCAGCTGAGCAGGCATGAATCCTGCGGCCCAGCTGGCGGTTATCAGGCAGCTGAGCAGGCATGAATCCTGCGGCCCAGCTGGCGGTTATCAGGCAGCTGAGCAGGCATGAATCCTGCGGCCCAGCTGGCGGTTATCAGGCAGCTGAGCAGGCATGAATCCTGCGGCCCAGCTGGCTTTTATCAGGCAGCTGAGCAGGCATGAATCCTGCGGCCCAGCTGGCGGTTATCAGGCAGCTGAGCAGGCATGAATCCTGCGGCCCAGCTGGCGGTTATCAGGCAGCTGAGCAGGCATGAATCCTGCGGCCCAGCTGGCGGTTATCAGGCAGCTGAGCAGGCATGAATCCTGCGGCCCAGCTGGCGGTTATCAGGCAGCTGAGCAGGCATGAATCCTGCGGCCCAGCTGGCGGTTATCAGGCAGCTGAGCAGGCATGAATCCTGCGGCCCAGCTGGCGGTTATCAGGCAGCTGAGCAGGCATGAATCCTGCGGCCCAGCTGGCGGTTATCAGGCAGCTGAGCAGGCATGAATCCTGCGGCCCAGCTGGCGGTTATCAGGCAGCTGAGCAGGCATGAATCCTGCGGCCCAGCTGGCGGTTATCAGGCAGCTGAGCAGGCATGAATCCTGCGGCCCAGCTGGCGGTTATCAGGCAGCTGAGCAGGCATGAATCCTGCGGCCCAGCTGGCGGTTATCAGGCAGCTGAGCAGGCATGAATCCTGCGGCCCAGCTGGCGGTTATCAGGCAGCTGAGCAGGCATGAATCCTGCGGCCCAGCTGGCGGTTATCAGGCAGCTGAGCAGGCATGAATCCTGCGGCCCAGCTGGCGGTTATCAGGCAGCTGAGCAGGCATGAATCCTGCGGCCCAGCTGGCGGTTATCAGGCAGCTGAGCAGGCATGAATCCTGCGGCCCAGCTGGCGGTTATCAGGCAGCTGAGCAGGCATGAATCCTGCGGCCCAGCTGGCGGTTATCAGGCAGCTGAGCAGGCATGAATCCTGCGGCCCAGCTGGCGGTTATCAGGCAGCTGAGCAGGCATGAATCCTGCGGCCCAGCTGGCGGTTATCAGGCAGCTGAGCAGGCATGAATCCTGCGGCCCAGCTGGCGGTTATCAGGCAGCTGAGCAGGCATGAATCCTGCGGCCCAGCTGGCGGTTATCAGGCAGCTGAGCAGGCATGAATCCTGCGGCCCAGCTGGCGGTTATCAGGCAGCTGAGCAGGCATGAATCCTGCGGCCCAGCTGGCGGTTATCAGGCAGCTGAGCAGGCATGAATCCTGCGGCCCAGCTGGCGGTTATCAGGCAGCTGAGCAGGCATGAATCCTGCGGCCCAGCTGGCGGTTATCAGGCAGCTGAGCAGGCATGAATCCTGCGGCCCAGCTGGCGGTTATCAGGCAGCTGAGCAGGCATGAATCCTGCGGCCCAGCTGGCGGTTATCAGGCAGCTGAGCAGGCATGAATCCTGCGGCCCAGCTGGCGGTTATCAGGCAGCTGAGCAGGCATGAATCCTGCGGCCCAGCTGGCGGTTATCAGGCAGCTGAGCAGGCATGAATCCTGCGGCCCAGCTGGCGGTTATCAGGCAGCTGAGCAGGCATGAATCCTGCGGCCCAGCTGGCGGTTATCAGGCAGCTGAGCAGGCATGAATCCTGCGGCCCAGCTGGCGATTATCAGGCAGCTGAGCAGGCGATGATCCCGCACCTCAGCAGGCACTGATCACGTGCCTGTCATGCAGTGATCAGGTGACTGAGAGGCACTGACCATGTGACTGCTCATGTGCTGATCAGGTAGCTCTCCTGGCACGAATCATGTGCCTCAGCAGGCAAGAATCAAGCAGCTGAGAAGGCATGAATCCTGCGGCCCAGCTGGCGGTTATCAGGCAGCTGAGCAGGCATGAATCCTGCGGCCCAGCTGGCGGTTATCAGGCAGCTGAGCAGGCATGAATCCTCCGGCCCAGCTGGCGGTTATCAGGCAGCTGAGCAGGCATGAATCCTGCGGCCCAGCTGGCGGTTATCAGGCAGCTGAGCAGGCATGAATCCTGCGGCCCAGCTGGCGGTTATCAGGCAGCTGAGCAGGCATGAATCCTGCGGCCCAGCTGGCGGTTATCAGGCAGCTGAGCAGGCATGAATCCTGCGGCCCAGCTGGCGGTTAACAGGCAGCTGAGCAGGCGTGATCCCGCACCTCAGCAGGCACTGATCACGTGCCTGTCATGCAGTAATCAGGTGACTGAGAGGCCTGATCATGTGACTGCTCATGTGCTGATCAGGTAGCTCTCCTGCACGGATCATGTGCCTCAGCAGGCAAGAATCAAGCAGCTGAGCAGGCATGAATCCTGCGGCCCAACTGGCGGTTATCAGGCAGCTGAGCAGGCATGAATCCTGCGGCCCAGCTGGCGATTATCAGGCAGCTGAGCAGGCATGAATCCTGCGGCCCAGCTGGCGGTTATCAGGCAGCTGAGCAGGCATGAATCCTGCGGCCCAGCTGGCGGTTATCAGGCAGCTGAGCAGGCATGAATCCTGCGGCCCAGCTGGCGGTTATCAGGCAGCTGAGCAGGCATGAATCCTGCGGCCCAGCTGGCGGTTATCAGGCAGCTGAGCAGGCATGAATCCTGCGGCCCAGCTGGCGGTTATCAGGCAGCTGAGCAGGCATGAATCCTGCGGCCCAGCTGGCGGTTATCAGGCAGCTGAGCAGGCATGAATCCTGCGGCCCAGCTGGCGGTTATCAGGCAGCTGAGCAGGCATGAATCCTGCGGCCCAGCTGGCGGTTATCAGGCAGCTGAGCAGGCATGAATCCTGCGGCCCAGCTGGCGGTTATCAGGCAGCTGAGCAGGCATGAATCCTGCGGCCCAGCTGGCGGTTATCAGGCAGCTGAGCAGGCATGAATCCTGCGGCCCAGCTGGCGGTTATCAGGCAGCTGAGCAGGCATGAATCCTGCGGCCCAGCTGGCGGTTATCAGGCAGCTGAGCAGGCATGAATCCTGCGGCCCAGCTGGCGGTTATCAGGCAGCTGAGCAGGCATGAATCCTGCGGCCCAGCTGGCGATTAACAGGCAGCTGAGCAGGCGCTGATCCCGCACCTCAGCAGGCACTGATCACGTGCCTGTCATGCAGTAATCAGGTGACTGAGAGGCGCTGATCATGTGACTGCTCATGTGCTGATCAGGTAGCTCTCCTGCACGGATCATGTGCCTCAGCAGGCAAGAATCAGGCAGCTGAGCAGGCATGAATCCTGCGGCCCAACTGGTGATTATCAGGCAGCTGAGCAGGCATGAATCCTGCGGCCCAGCTGGCGGTTATCAGGCAGCTGAGCAGGCATGAATCCTGCGGCCCAGCTGGCGGTTATCAGGCAGCTGAGCAGGCATGAATCCTGCGGCCCAGCTGGCGGTTATCAGGCAGCTGAGCAGGCATGAATCCTGCGGCCCAGCTGGCGGTTATCAGGCAGCTGAGCAGGCATGAATCCTGCGGCCCAGCTGGCGGTTATCAGGCAGCTGAGCAGGCATGAATCCTGCGGCCCAGCTGGCGGTTATCAGGCAGCTGAGCAGGCATGAATCCTGCGGCCCAGCTGGCGGTTATCAGGCAGCTGAGCAGGCATGAATCCTGCGGCCCAGCTGGCGGTTATCAGGCAGCTGAGCAGGCATGAATCCTGCGGCCCAGCTGGCGGTTATCAGGCAGCTGAGCAGGCATGAATCCTGCGGCCCAGCTGGCGGTTATCAGGCAGCTGAGCAGGCATGAATCCTGCGGCCCAGCTGGCGGTTATCAGGCAGCTGAGCAGGCATGAATCCTGCGGCCCAGCTGGCGGTTATCAGGCAGCTGAGCAGGCATGAATCCTGCGGCCCAGCTGGCGGTTATCAGGCAGCTGAGCAGGCATGAATCCTGCGGCCCAGCTGGCGGTTATCAGGCAGCTGAGCAGGCATGAATCCTGCGGCCCAGCTGGCGGTTATCAGGCAGCTGAGCAGGCATGAATCCTGCGGCCCAGCTGGCGGTTATCAGGCAGCTGAGCAGGCATGAATCCTGCGGCCCAGCTGGCGGTTATCAGGCAGCTGAGCAGGCATGAATCCTGCGGCCCAGCTGGCGGTTATCAGGCAGCTGAGCAGGCATGAATCCTGCGGCCCAGCTGGCGGTTATCAGGCAGCTGAGCAGGCATGAATCCTGCGGCCCAGCTGGCGGTTATCAGGCAGCTGAGCAGGCATGATCCTGCGGCCCAGCTGGCGGTTATCAGGCAGCTGAGCAGGCATGAATCCTGCGGCCCAGCTGGCGGTTATCAGGCAGCTGAGCAGGCATGAATCCTGCGGCCCAGCTGGCGGTTATCAGGCAGCTGAGCAGGCATGAATCCTGCGGCCCAGCTGGCGGTTATCAGGCAGCTGAGCAGGCATGAATCCTGCGGCCCAGCTGGCGGTTATCAGGCAGCTGAGCAGGCATGAATCCTGCGGCCCAGCTGGCGGTTATCAGGCAGCTGAGCAGGCATGAATCCTGCGGCCCAGCTGGCGGGTATCAGGCAGCTGAGCAGGCATGAATCCTGCGGCCCAGCTGGCGGTTATCAGGCAGCTGAGCAGGCATGAATCCTGCGGCCCAGCTGGCGATTATCAGGCAGCTGAGCAGGCGATAATCCCGCACCTCAGCAGGCACTGATCACGTGCCTGTCATGCAGTGATCAGGTGACTGAGAGGCACTGACCATGTGACTGCTCATGTGCTGATCAGGTAGCTCTCCTGCACGGATCATGTGCCTCAGCAGGCAAGAATCAGGCAGCTGAGCAGGCATGAATCCTGCGGCCCAGCTGGCGGTTATCAGGCAGCTGAGCAGGCATGAATCCTGCGGCCCAGCTGGCGGTTATCATGCAGCTGAGCAGGCATGAATCCTGCGGCCCAGCTGGCGGTTATCAGGCAGCTGAGCAGGCATGAATCCTGCGGCCCAGCTGGCGGTTATCAGGCAGCTGAGCAGGCATGAATCCTGCGGCCCAGCTGGCGGTTATCAGGCAGCTGAGCAGGCATGAATCCTGCGGCCCAGCTGGCGGTTATCAGGCAGCTGAGCAGGCATGAATCCTGCGGCCCAGCTGGCGATTAACAGGCAGCTGAGCAGGCGCTGATCCCGCACCTCAGCAGGCACTGATCACGTGCCTGTCATGCAGTAATCAGGTGACTGAGAGGCGCTGATCATGTGACTGCTCATGTGCTGATCAGGTAGCTCTCCTGCACGGATCATGTGCCTCAGCAGGCAAGAATCAAGCAGCTGAGCAGGCATGAATCCTGCGGCCCAACTGGTGATTATCAGGCAGCTGAGCAGGCATGAATCCTGCGGCCCAGCTGGCGGTTATCAGGCAGCTGAGCAGGCATGAATCCTGCGGCCCAGCTGGCGGTTATCAGGCAGCTGAGCAGGCATGAATCCTGCGGCCCAGCTGGCGGTTATCAGGCAGCTGAGCAGGCATGAATCCTGCGGCCCAGCTGGCGGTTATCAGGCAGCTGAGCAGGCATGAATCCTGCGGCCCAGCTGGCGGTTATCAGGCAGCTGAGCAGGCATGAATCCTGCGGCCCAGCTGGCGGTTATCAGGCAGCTGAGCAGGCATGAATCCTGCGGCCCAGCTGGCGGTTATCAGGCAGCTGAGCAGGCATGAATCCTGCGGCCCAGCTGGCGGTTATCAGGCAGCTGAGCAGGCATGAATCCTGCGGCCCAGCTGGCGGTTATCAGGCAGCTGAGCAGGCATGAATCCTGCGGCCCAGCTGGCGGTTATCAGGCAGCTGAGCAGGCATGAATCCTGCGGCCCAGCTGGCGGTTATCAGGCAGCTGAGCAGGCATGAATCCTGCGGCCCAGCTGGCGGTTATCAGGCAGCTGAGCAGGCATGAATCCTGCGGCCCAGCTGGCGGTTATCAGGCAGCTGAGCAGGCATGAATCCTGCGGCCCAGCTGGCGGTTATCAGGCAGCTGAGCAGGCATGAATCCTGCGGCCCAGCTGGCGGTTATCAGGCAGCTGAGCAGGCATGAATCCTGCGGCCCAGCTGGCGGTTATCAGGCAGCTGAGCAGGCATGAATCCTGCGGCCCAGCTGGCGGTTATCAGGCAGCTGAGCAGGCATGAATCCTGCGGCCCAGCTGGCGGTTATCAGGCAGCTGAGCAGGCATGAATCCTGCGGCCCAGCTGGCGGTTATCAGGCAGCTGAGCAGGCATGAATCCTGCGGCCCAGCTGGCGGTTATCAGGCAGCTGAGCAGGCATGAATCCTGCGGCCCAGCTGGCGGTTATCAGGCAGCTGAGCAGGCATGAATCCTGCGGCCCAGCTGGCGGTTATCAGGCAGCTGAGCAGGCATGAATCCTGCGGCCCAGCTGGCGGTTATCAGGCAGCTGAGCAGGCATGAATCCTGCGGCCCAGCTGGCGGTTATCAGGCAGCTGAGCAGGCATGAATCCTGCGGCCCAGCTGGCGGTTATCAGGCAGCTGAGCAGGCATGAATCCTGCGGCCCAGCTGGCGGTTATCAGGCAGCTGAGCAGGCATGAATCCTGCGGCCCAGCTGGCGGTTATCAGGCAGCTGAGCAGGCATGAATCCTGCGGCCCAGCTGGCGGTTATCAGGCAGCTGAGCAGGCATGAATCCTGCGGCCCAGCTGGCGGTTATCAGGCAGCTGAGCAGGCATGAATCCTGCGGCCCAGCTGGCGGTTATCAGGCAGCTGAGCAGGCATGAATCCTGCGGCCCAGCTGGCGGTTATCAGGCAGCTGAGCAGGCATGAATCCTGCGGCCCAGCTGGCGGTTATCAGGCAGCTGAGCAGGCATGAATCCTGCGGCCCAGCTGGCGGTTATCAGGCAGCTGAGCAGGCATGAATCCTGCGGCCCAGCTGGCGGTTATCAGGCAGCTGAGCAGGCATGAATCCTGCGGCCCAGCTGGCGGTTATCAGGCAGCTGAGCAGGCATGAATCCTGCGGCCCAGCTGGCGGTTATCAGGCAGCTGAGCAGGCATGAATCCTGCGGCCCAGCTGGCGGTTATCAGGCAGCTGAGCAGGCATGAATCCTGCGGCCCAGCTGGCGGTTATCAGGCAGCTGAGCAGGCATGAATCCTGCGGCCCAGCTGGCGGTTATCAGGCAGCTGAGCAGGCATGAATCCTGCGGCCCAGCTGGCGGTTATCAGGCAGCTGAGCAGGCATGAATCCTGCGGCCCAGCTGGCGGTTATCAGGCAGCTGAGCAGGCATGAATCCTGCGGCCCAGCTGGCGGGTATCAGGCAGCTGAGCAGGCATGAATCCTGCGGCCCAGCTGGCGGTTATCAGGCAGCTGAGCAGGCATGAATCCTGCGGCCCAGCTGGCGGTTATCAGGCAGCTGAGCAGGCATGAATCCTGCGGCCCAGCTGGCGGTTATCAGGCAGCTGAGCAGGCATGAATCCTGCGGCCCAGCTGGCGGGTATCAGGCAGCTGAGCAGGCATGAATCCTGCGGCCCAGCTGGCGATTATCAGGCAGCTGAGCAGGCATGAATCCTGCGGCCCAGCTGGCGGTTATCAGGCAGCTGAGCAGGCGTGAATCCCGCACCTCAGCAGGCACTGATCACGTGCCTGTCATGCAGTGATCAGGTGACTGAGAGGCGTGAATGTGACTGCTCATGGCTGATCAGGTAGCTCTCCTACACGGATCTGTGCCTCAGCAGGCAAGAATCAAGCAGCTGAGCAGGCATGAATCCTGCGGCCCAGCTGGCGGTTATCAGGCAGCTGAGCAGGCATGAATCCTGCGGCCCAGCTGGCGGTTATCAGGCAGCTGAGCAGGCATGAATCCTGCGGCCCAGCTGGCGGTTATCAGGCAGCTGAGCAGGCATGAATCCTGCGGCCCAGCTGGCGGTTATCAGGCAGCTGAGCAGGCATGAATCCTGCGGCCCAGCTGGCGGTTATCAGGCAGCTGAGCAGGCATGAATCCTGCGGCCCAGCTGGCGGTTATCAGGCAGCTGAGCAGGCATGAATCCTGCGGCCCAGCTGGCGATTAACAGGCAGCTGAGCAGGCGCTGATCCCGCACCTCAGCAGGCACTGATCACGTGCCTGTCATGCAGTAATCAGGTGACTGAGAGGCGCTGATCATGTGACTGCTCATGTGCTGATCAGGTAGCTCTCCTGCACGGATCATGTGCCTCAGCAGGCAAGAATCAAGCAGCTGAGCAGGCATGAATCCTGCGGCCCAACTGGCGGTTATCAGGCAGCTGAGCAGGCATGAATCCTGCGGCCCAGCTGGCGGTTATCAGGCAGCTGAGCAGGCATGAATCCTGCGGCCCAGCTGGCGGTTATCAGGCAGCTGAGCAGGCATGAATCCTGCGGCCCAGCTGGCGGTTATCAGGCAGCTGAGCAGGCATGAATCCTGCGGCCCAGCTGGCGGTTATCAGGCAGCTGAGCAGGCATGAATCCTGCGGCCCAGCTGGCGGTTATCAGGCAGCTGAGCAGGCATGAATCCTGCGGCCCAGCTGGCGGTTATCAGGCAGCTGAGCAGGCATGAATCCTGCGGCCCAGCTGGCGGTTATCAGGCAGCTGAGCAGGCATGAATCCTGCGGCCCAGCTGGCGGTTATCAGGCAGCTGAGCAGGCATGAATCCTGCGGCCCAGCTGGCGGTTATCAGGCAGCTGAGCAGGCATGAATCCTGCGGCCCAGCTGGCGGTTATCAGGCAGCTGAGCAGGCATGAATCCTGCGGCCCAGCTGGCGGTTATCAGGCAGCTGAGCAGGCATGAATCCTGCGGCCCAGCTGGCGGTTATCAGGCAGCTGAGCAGGCATGAATCCTGCGGCCCAGCTGGCGGTTATCAGGCAGCTGAGCAGGCATGAATCCTGCGGCCCAGCTGGCGGTTATCAGGCAGCTGAGCAGGCATGAATCCTGCGGCCCAGCTGGCGGTTATCAGGCAGCTGAGCAGGCATGAATCCTGCGGCCCAGCTGGCGGTTATCAGGCAGCTGAGCAGGCATGAATCCTGCGGCCCAGCTGGCGGTTATCAGGCAGCTGAGCAGGCATGAATCCTGCGGCCCAGCTGGCGGTTATCAGGCAGCTGAGCAGGCATGAATCCTGCGGCCCAGCTGGCGGTTATCAGGCAGCTGAGCAGGCATGAATCCTGCGGCCCAGCTGGCGGTTATCAGGCAGCTGAGCAGGCATGAATCCTGCGGCCCAGCTGGCGGTTATCAGGCAGCTGAGCAGGCATGAATCCTGCGGCCCAGCTGGCGGTTATCAGGCAGCTGAGCAGGCATGAATCCTGCGGCCCAGCTGGCGGTTATCAGGCAGCTGAGCAGGCATGAATCCTGCGGCCCAGCTGGCGGTTATCAGGCAGCTGAGCAGGCATGAATCCTGCGGCCCAGCTGGCGGTTATCAGGCAGCTGAGCAGGCATGAATCCTGCGGCCCAGCTGGCGGTTATCAGGCAGCTGAGCAGGCATGAATCCTGCGGCCCAGCTGGCGGTTATCAGGCAGCTGAGCAGGCATGAATCCTGCGGCCCAGCTGGCGGGTATCAGGCAGCTGAGCAGGCATGAATCCTGCGGCCCAGCTGGCGGGTATCAGGCAGCTGAGCAGGCATGAATCCTGCGGCCCAGCTGGCGGTTATCAGGCAGCTGAGCAGGCATGAATCCTGCGGCCCAGCTGGCGATTAACAGGCAGCTGAGCAGGCGCTGATCCCGCACCCAGCAGGCGCTGATCACGTGCCTGTCAGCAGTGATCAGGTGACTGAGAGGCGCTGATCATGTGACTGCTCATGTGCTGATCAGGTAGCTCTCCTGCACGCATCATGTGCCTCAGCAGGCAAGAATCACGCAGCTGAGCAGGCATGAATCCTGCGGCCCAGCTGGCGGTTATCAGGCAGCTGAGCAGGCATGAATCCTGCGGCCCAGCTGGCGGTTATCAGGCAGCTGAGCAGGCATGAATCCTGCGGCCCAGCTGGCGGTTATCAGGCAGCTGAGCAGGCATGAATCCTGCGGCCCAGCTGGCGGTTATCAGGCAGCTGAGCAGGCATGAATCCTGCGGCCCAGCTGGCGGTTATCAGGCAGCTGAGCAGGCATGAATCCTGCGGCCCAGCTGGCGGTTATCAGGCAGCTGAGCAGGCATGAATCCTGCGGCCCAGCTGGCGGTTATCAGGCAGCTGAGCAGGCATGAATCCTGCGGCCCAGCTGGCGGTTATCAGGCAGCTGAGCAGGCATGAATCCTGCGGCCCAGCTGGCGGTTATCAGGCAGCTGAGCAGGCATGAATCCTGCGGCCCAGCTGGCGGTTATCAGGCAGCTGAGCAGGCATGAATCCTGCGGCCCAGCTGGCGGTTATCAGGCAGCTGAGCAGGCATGAATCCTGCGGCCCAGCTGGCGGTTATCAGGCAGCTGAGCAGGCATGAATCCTGCGGCCCAGCTGGCGGTTATCAGGCAGCTGAGCAGGCATGAATCCTGCGGCCCAGCTGGCGGTTATCAGGCAGCTGAGCAGGCATGAATCCTGCGGCCCAGCTGGCGGTTATCAGGCAGCTGAGCAGGCATGAATCCTGCGGCCCAGCTGGCGGTTATCAGGCAGCTGAGCAGGCATGAATCCTGCGGCCCAGCTGGCGGTTATCAGGCAGCTGAGCAGGCATGAATCCTGCGGCCCAGCTGGCGGTTATCAGGCAGCTGAGCAGGCATGAATCCTGCGGCCCAGCTGGCGGTTATCAGGCAGCTGAGCAGGCATGAATCCTGCGGCCCAGCTGGCGGTTATCAGGCAGCTGAGCAGGCATGAATCCTGCGGCCCAGCTGGCGGTTATCAGGCAGCTGAGCAGGCATGAATCCTGCGGCCCAGCTGGCGGTTATCAGGCAGCTGAGCAGGCATGAATCCTGCGGCCCAGCTGGCGGTTATCAGGCAGCTGAGCAGGCATGAATCCTGCGGCCCAGCTGGCGGTTATCAGGCAGCTGAGCAGGCATGAATCCTGCGGCCCAGCTGGCGGTTATCAGGCAGCTGAGCAGGCATGAATCCTGCGGCCCAGCTGGCGGTTATCAGGCAGCTGAGCAGGCATGAATCCTGCGGCCCAGCTGGCGGTTATCAGGCAGCTGAGCAGGCATGAATCCTGCGGCCCAGCTGGCGGTTATCAGGCAGCTGAGCAGGCATGAATCCTGCGGCCCAGCTGGCGGTTATCAGGCAGCTGAGCAGGCATGAATCCTGCGGCCCAGCTGGCGGTTATCAGGCAGCTGAGCAGGCATGAATCCTGCGGCCCAGCTGGCGGTTATCAGGCAGCTGAGCAGGCATGAATCCTGCGGCCCAGCTGGCGGTTATCAGGCAGCTGAGCAGGCATGAATCCTGCGGCCCAGCTGGCGGTTATCAGGCAGCTGAGCAGGCATGAATCCTGCGGCCCAGCTGGCGGTTATCAGGCAGCTGAGCAGGCATGAATCCTGCGGCCCAGCTGGCGGTTATCAGGCAGCTGAGCAGGCATGAATCCTGCGGCCCAGCTGGCGGTTATCAGGCAGCTGAGCAGGCATGAATCCTGCGGCCCAGCTGGCGGTTATCAGGCAGCTGAGCAGGCATGAATCCTGCGGCCCAGCTGGCGGTTATCAGGCAGCTGAGCAGGCATGAATCCTGCGGCCCAGCTGGCGGTTATCAGGCAGCTGAGCAGGCATGAGTCCTGCGGCCCAGCTGGCGGTTATCAGGCAGCTGAGCAGGCATGAATCCTGCGGCCCAGCTGGCGGTTATCAGGCAGCTGAGCAGGCATGAATCCTGCGGCCCAGCTGGCGGTTATCAGGCAGCTGAGCAGGCATGAATCCTGCGGCCCAGCTGGCGGTTATCAGGCAGCTGAGCAGGCATGAATCCTGCGGCCCAGCTGGCGGTTATCAGGCAGCTGAGCAGGCATGAATCCTGCGGCCCAGCTGGCGGTTATCAGGCAGCTGAGCAGGCATGAATCCTGCGGCCCAGCTGGCGGTTATCAGGCAGCTGAGCAGGCATGAATCCTGCGGCCCAGCTGGCGGTTATCAGGCAGCTGAGCAGGCATGAATCCTGCGGCCCAGCTGGCGGTTATCAGGCAGCTGAGCAGGCATGAATCCTGCGGCCCAGCTGGCGGTTATCAGGCAGCTGAGCAGGCATGAATCCTGCGGCCCAGCTGGCGGTTATCAGGCAGCTGAGCAGGCATGAATCCTGCGGCCCAGCTGGCGGTTATCAGGCAGCTGAGCAGGCATGAATCCTGCGGCCCAGCTGGCGGTTATCAGGCAGCTGAGCAGGCATGAATCCTGCGGCCCAGCTGGCGGTTATCAGGCAGCTGAGCAGGCATGAATCCTGCGGCCCAGCTGGCGGTTAACAGGCAGCTGAGCAGGCGTGATCCCGCACCTCAGCAGGCACTGATCACGTGCCTGTCATGCAGTAATCAGGTGACTGAGAGGCGCTGATCATGTGACTGCTCATGTGCTGATCAGGTAGCTCTCCCACGGATCATGTGCCTCAGCAGGCAAGAATCAGGCAGCTGAGCAGGCATGAATCCTGCGGCCCAACTGGCGGTTATCAGGCAGCTGAGCAGGCATGAATCCTGCGGCCCAGCTGGCGGTTATCAGGCAGCTGAGCAGGTATGAATCCTGCGGCCCAGCTGGCGGTTATCAGGCAGCTGAGCAGGCATGAATCCTGCGGCCCAGCTGGCGGTTATCAGGCAGCTGAGCAGGCATGAATCCTGCGGCCCAGCTGGCGGTTATCAGGCAGCTGAGCAGGCATGAATCCTGCGGCCCAGCTGGCGGTTATCAGGCAGCTGAGCAGGCATGAATCCTGCGGCCCAGCTGGCGGTTATCAGGCAGCTGAGCAGGCATGAATCCTGCGGCCCAGCTGGCGGTTATCAGGCAGCTGAGCAGGCATGAATCCTGCGGCCCAGCTGGCGGTTATCAGGCAGCTGAGCAGGCATGAATCCTGCGGCCCAGCTGGCGGTTATCAGGCAGCTGAGCAGGCATGAATCCTGCGGCCCAGCTGGCGGTTATCAGGCAGCTGAGCAGGCATGAATCCTGCGGCCCAGCTGGCGGTTATCAGGCAGCTGAGCAGGCATGAATCCTGCGGCCCAGCTGGCGGTTATCAGGCAGCTGAGCAGGCATGAATCCTGCGGCCCAGCTGGCGGTTATCAGGCAGCTGAGCAGGCATGAATCCTGCGGCCCAGCTGGCGGTTATCAGGCAGCTGAGCAGGCATGAATCCTGCGGCCCAGCTGGCGGTTATCAGGCAGCTGAGCAGGCATGAATCCTGCGGCCCAGCTGGCGGTTATCAGGCAGCTGAGCAGGCATGAATCCTGCGGCCCAGCTGGCGGTTATCAGGCAGCTGAGCAGGCATGAATCCTGCGGCCCAGCTGGCGGTTATCAGGCAGCTGAGCAGGCATGAATCCTGCGGCCCAGCTGGCGGTTATCAGGCAGCTGAGCAGGCATGAATCCTGCGGCCCAGCTGGCGGTTATCAGGCAGCTGAGCAGGCATGAATCCTGCGGCCCAGCTGGCGGTTATCAGGCAGCTGAGCAGGCATGAATCCTGCGGCCCAGCTGGCGGTTATCAGGCAGCTGAGCAGGCATGAATCCTGCGGCCCAGCTGGCGGTTATCAGGCAGCTGAGCAGGCATGAATCCTGCGGCCCAGCTGGCGGTTATCAGGCAGCTGAGCAGGCATGAATCCTGCGGCCCAGCTGGCGGTTATCAGGCAGCTGAGCAGGCATGAATCCTGCGGCCCAGCTGGCGGTTATCAGGCAGCTGAGCAGGCATGAATCCTGCGGCCCAGCTGGCGGTTATCAGGCAGCTGAGCAGGCATGAATCCTGCGGCCCAGCTGGCGGTTATCAGGCAGCTGAGCAGGCATGAATCCTGCGGCCCAGCTGGCGGTTATCAGGCAGCTGAGCAGGCATGAATCCTGCGGCCCAGCTGGCGATTATCAGGCAGCTGAGCAGGCATGAATCCTGCGGCCCAGCTGGCGGTTAACAGGCAGCTGAGCAGGCGCTGATCCCGCACCTCAGCAGGCACTGATCACGTGCCTGTCATGCAGTAATCAGGTGACTGAGAGGCGCTGACCATGTGACTGCTCATGTGCTGATCAGGTAGCTCTCCTGCACGGATCATGTGCCTCAGCAGGCAAGAATCAAGCAGCTGAGCAGGCATGAATCCTGCGGCCCAACTGGCGGTTATCAGGCAGCTGAGCAGGCATGAATCCTGCGGCCCAGCTGGCGGTTATCAGGCAGCTGAGCAGGCATGAATCCTGCGGCCCAGCTGGCGGTTATCAGGCAGCTGAGCAGGCATGAATCCTGCGGCCCAGCTGGCGGTTATCAGGCAGCTGAGCAGGCATGAATCCTGCGGCCCAGCTGGCGGTTATCAGGCAGCTGAGCAGGCATGAATCCTGCGGCCCAGCTGGCGGTTATCAGGCAGCTGAGCAGGCATGAATCCTGCGGCCCAGCTGGCGGTTATCAGGCAGCTGAGCAGGCATGAATCCTGCGGCCCAGCTGGCGGTTATCAGGCAGCTGAGCAGGCATGAATCCTGCGGCCCAGCTGGCGGTTATCAGGCAGCTGAGCAGGCATGAATCCTGCGGCCCAGCTGGCGGTTATCAGGCAGCTGAGCAGGCATGAATCCTGCGGCCCAGCTGGCGGTTATCAGGCAGCTGAGCAGGCATGAATCCTGCGGCCCAGCTGGCGGTTATCAGGCAGCTGAGCAGGCATGAATCCTGCGGCCCAGCTGGCGGTTATCAGGCAGCTGAGCAGGCATGAATCCTGCGGCCCAGCTGGCGGTTATCAGGCAGCTGAGCAGGCATGAATCCTGCGGCCCAGCTGGCGGTTATCAGGCAGCTGAGCAGGCATGAATCCTGCGGCCCAGCTGGCGGTTATCAGGCAGCTGAGCAGGCATGAATCCTGCGGCCCAGCTGGCGGTTATCAGGCAGCTGAGCAGGCATGAATCCTGCGGCCCAGCTGGCGGTTATCAGGCAGCTGAGCAGGCATGAATCCTGCGGCCCAGCTGGCGGTTATCAGGCAGCTGAGCAGGCATGAATCCTGCGGCCCAGCTGGCGGTTATCAGGCAGCTGAGCAGGCATGAATCCTGCGGCCCAGCTGGCGGTTATCAGGCAGCTGAGCAGGCATGAATCCTGCGGCCCAGCTGGCGGTTATCAGGCAGCTGAGCAGGCATGAATCCTGCGGCCCAGCTGGCGGTTATCAGGCAGCTGAGCAGGCATGAATCCTGCGGCCCAGCTGGCGGTTATCAGGCAGCTGAGCAGGCATGAATCCTGCGGCCCAGCTGGCGGTTATCAGGCAGCTGAGCAGGCATGAATCCTGCGGCCCAGCTGGCGGTTATCAGGCAGCTGAGCAGGCATGAATCCTGCGGCCCAGCTGGCGGTTATCAGGCAGCTGAGCAGGCATGAATCCTGCGGCCCAGCTGGCGGTTATCAGGCAGCTGAGCAGGCATGAATCCTGCGGCCCAGCTGGCGGTTATCAGGCAGCTGAGCAGGCATGAATCCTGCGGCCCAGCTGGCGGTTATCAGGCAGCTGAGCAGGCATGAATCCTGCGGCCCAGCTGGCGGTTATCAGGCAGCTGAGCAGGCATGAATCCTGCGGCCCAGCTGGCGGTTATCAGGCAGCTGAGCAGGCATGAATCCTGCGGCCCAGCTGGCGGTTATCAGGCAGCTGAGCAGGCATGAATCCTGCGGCCCAGCTGGCGGTTATCAGGCAGCTGAGCAGGCATGAATCCTGCGGCCCAGCTGGCGGTTATCAGGCAGCTGAGCAGGCATGAATCCTGCGGCCCAGCTGGCGGTTATCAGGCAGCTGAGCAGGCATGAATCCTGCGGCCCAGCTGGCGGTTATCAGGCAGCTGAGCAGGCATGAATCCTGCGGCCCAGCTGGCGGTTATCAGGCAGCTGAGCAGGCATGAATCCTGCGGCCCAGCTGGCGGTTATCAGGCAGCTGAGCAGGCATGAATCCTGCGGCCCAGCTGGCGGTTATCAGGCAGCTGAGCAGGCATGAATCCTGCGGCCCAGCTGGCGGTTATCAGGCAGCTGAGCAGGCATGAATCCTGCGGCCCAGCTGGCGGTTATCAGGCAGCTGAGCAGGCATGAATCCTGCGGCCCAGCTGGCGGTTATCAGGCAGCTGAGCAGGCATGAATCCTGCGGCCCAGCTGGCGGTTATCAGGCCGCTGAGCAGGCATGAATCCTGCGGCCCAGCTGGCGGTTATCAGGCAGCTGAGCAGGCATGAATCCTGCGGCCCAGCTGGCGGTTATCAGGCAGCTGAGCAGGCATGAATCCTGCGGCCCAGCTGGCGGTTATCAGGCAGCTGAGCAGGCATGAATCCTGCGGCCCAGCTGGCGGTTATCAGGCAGCTGAGCAGGCATGAATCCTGCGGCCCAGCTGGCGGTTATCAGGCAGCTGAGCAGGCATGAATCCTGCGGCCCAGCTGGCGGTTATCAGGCAGCTGAGCAGGCATGAATCCTGCGGCCCAGCTGGCGGTTATCAGGCAGCTGAGCAGGCATGAATCCTGCGGCCCAGCTGGCGGTTATCAGGCAGCTGAGCAGGCATGAGTCCTGCGGCCCAGCTGGCGGTTATCAGGCAGCTGAGCAGGCATGAATCCTGCGGCCCAGCTGGCGGTTATCAGGCAGCTGAGCAGGCATGAATCCTGCGGCCCAGCTGGCGGTTATCAGGCAGCTGAGCAGGCATGAATCCTGCGGCCCAGCTGGCGGTTATCAGGCAGCTGAGCAGGCATGAATCCTGCGGCCCAGCTGGCGGTTATCAGGCAGCTGAGCAGGCATGAATCCTGCGGCCCAGCTGGCGGGTATCAGGCAGCTGAGCAGGCATGAATCCTGCGGCCCAGCTGGCGGGTATCAGGCAGCTGAGCAGGCATGAATCCTGCGGCCCAGCTGGCGATTATCAGGCAGCTGAGCAGGCATGAATCCTGCGGCCCAGCTGGCGATTATCAGGCAGCTGAGCAGGCGTGAATCCCGCACCTCAGCAGGCACTGATCACGTGCCTGTCATGCAGTAATCAGGTGACTGAGAGGCGCTGATCATGTGACTGCTCATGTGCTGATCAGGTAGCTCTCCTGCACGGATCATGTGCCTCAGCAGGCGAGAATCAAGCAGCTGAGCAGGCATGAATCCTGCGGCCCAGCTGGCGGTTATCAGGCAGCTGAGCAGGCATGAATCCTGCGGCCCAGCTGGCGGTTATCAGGCAGCTGAGCAGGCATGAATCCTGCGGCCCAGCTGGCGGTTATCAGGCAGCTGAGCAGGCATGAATCCTGCGGCCCAGCTGGCGGTTATCAGGCAGCTGAGCAGGCATGAATCCTGCGGCCCAGCTGGCGGTTATCAGGCAGCTGAGCAGGCATGAATCCTGCGGCCCAGCTGGCGGTTATCAGGCAGCTGAGCAGGCATGAATCCTGCGGCCCAGCTGGCGGTTATCAGGCAGCTGAGCAGGCATGAATCCTGCGGCCCAGCTGGCGGTTATCAGGCAGCTGAGCAGGCATGAATCCTGCGGCCCAGCTGGCGGTTATCAGGCAGCTGAGCAGGCATGAATCCTGCGGCCCAGCTGGCGGTTATCAGGCAGCTGAGCAGGCATGAATCCTGCGGCCCAGCTGGCGGTTATCAGGCAGCTGAGCAGGCATGAATCCTGCGGCCCAGCTGGCGGTTATCAGGCCGCTGAGCAGGCATGAATCCTGCGGCCCAGCTGGCGGTTATCAGGCAGCTGAGCAGGCATGAATCCTGCGGCCCAGCTGGCGGTTATCAGGCAGCTGAGCAGGCATGAATCCTGCGGCCCAGCTGGCGGTTATCAGGCAGCTGAGCAGGCATGAATCCTGCGGCCCAGCTGGCGGTTATCAGGCCGCTGAGCAGGCATGAATCCTGCGGCCCAGCTGGCGGTTATCAGGCAGCTGAGCAGGCATGAATCCTGCGGCCCAGCTGGCGGTTATCAGGCCGCTGAGCAGGCATGAATCCTGCGGCCCAGCTGGCGGTTATCAGGCAGCTGAGCAGGCATGAATCCTGCGGCCCAGCTGGCGGTTATCAGGCAGCTGAGCAGGCATGAATCCTGCGGCCCAGCTGGCGGTTATCAGGCAGCTGAGCAGGCATGAATCCTGCGGCCCAGCTGGCGGTTATCAGGCAGCTGAGCAGGCATGAATCCTGCGGCCCAGCTGGCGGTTATCAGGCAGCTGAGCAGGCATGAATCCTGCGGCCCAGCTGGCGGTTATCAGGCAGCTGAGCAGGCATGAATCCTGCGGCCCAGCTGGCGGTTATCAGGCAGCTGAGCAGGCATGAATCCTGCGGCCCAGCTGGCGGTTATCAGGCAGCTGAGCAGGCATGAATCCTGCGGCCCAGCTGGCGGTTATCAGGCAGCTGAGCAGGCATGAATCCTGCGGCCCAGCTGGCGGTTATCAGGCAGCTGAGCAGGCATGAATCCTGCGGCCCAGCTGGCGGTTATCAGGCCGCTGAGCAGGCATGAATCCTGCGGCCCAGCTGGCGGTGATCAGGCAGCTGAGCAGGCATGAATCCTGCGGCCCAGCTGGCGGTTATCAGGCAGCTGAGCAGGCATGAATCCTGCGGCCCAGCTGGCGGTTATCAGGCAGCTGAGCAGGCATGAATCCTGCGGCCCAGCTGGCGGTTATCAGGCAGCTGAGCAGGCATGAATCCTGCGGCCCAGCTGGCGGTTATCAGGCAGCTGAGCAGGCATGAATCCTGCGGCCCAGCTGGCGGTTATCAGGCAGCTGAGCAGGCATGAATCCTGCGGCCCAGCTGGCGGTTATCAGGCAGCTGAGCAGGCATGAATCCTGCGGCCCAGCTGGCGGTTATCAGGCAGCTGAGCAGGCATGAATCCTGCGGCCCAGCTGGCGGTTATCAGGCAGCTGAGCAGGCATGAATCCTGCGGCCCAGCTGGCGGTTATCAGGCAGCTGAGCAGGCATGAATCCTGCGGCCCAGCTGGCGGTTATCAGGCAGCTGAGCAGGCATGAATCCTGCGGCCCAGCTGGCGGTTATCAGGCAGCTGAGCAGGCATGAATCCTGCGGCCCAGCTGGCGGTTATCAGGCAGCTGAGCAGGCATGAATCCTGCGGCCCAGCTGGCGGTTATCAGGCAGCTGAGCAGGCATGAATCCTGCGGCCCAGCTGGCGGTTATCAGGCAGCTGAGCAGGCATGAATCCTGCGGCCCAGCTGGCGGTTATCAGGCAGCTGAGCAGGCATGAATCCTGCGGCCCAGCTGGCGGTTATCAGGCAGCTGAGCAGGCATGAATCCTGCGGCCCAGCTGGCGGTTATCAGGCAGCTGAGCAGGCATGAATCCTGCGGCCCAGCTGGCGGGTATCAGGCAGCTGAGCAGGCATGAATCCTGCGGCCCAGCTGGCGGGTATCAGGCAGCTGAGCAGGCATGAATCCTGCGGCCCAGCTGGCGGGTATCAGGCAGCTGAGCAGGCATGAATCCTGCGGCCCAGCTGGCGATTATCAGGCAGCTGAGCAGGCATGAATCCTGCGGCCCAGCTGGCGATTATCAGGCAGCTGAGCAGGCGCTGATCCCGCACCTCAGCAGGCCTGATCACGGCCTGTCATGCAGTGATCAGGTGACTGAGAGGCGTGATCTGCGGCTCATGTGCTGATCAGGTAGCTCACCTGGCACGGATCATGCGGCCCAGCAGGCGAGAATCAGGCAGCTGAGCAGGCATGAATCCTGCGGCCCAGCTGGCGGTTATCAGGCAGCTGAGCAGGCATGAATCCTGCGGCCCAGCTGGCGGTTATCAGGCAGCTGAGCAGGCATGAATCCTGCGGCCCAGCTGGCGGTTATCAGGCCGCTGAGCAGGCATGAATCCTGCGGCCCAGCTGGCGGTTATCAGGCCGCTGAGCAGGCATGAATCCTGCGGCCCAGCTGGCGGTTATCAGGCCGCTGAGCAGGCATGAATCCTGCGGCCCAGCTGGCGGTTATCAGGCAGCTGAGCAGGCATGAATCCTGCGGCCCAGCTGGCGGTTATCAGGCAGCTGAGCAGGCATGAATCCTGCGGCCCAGCTGGCGGTTATCAGGCAGCTGAGCAGGCATGAATCCTGCGGCCCAGCTGGCGGTTATCAGGCAGCTGAGCAGGCATGAATCCTGCGGCCCAGCTGGCGGTTATCAGGCAGCTGAGCAGGCATGAATCCTGCGGCCCAGCTGGCGGTTATCAGGCCGCTGAGCAGGCATGAATCCTGCGGCCCAGCTGGCGGTTATCAGGCAGCTGAGCAGGCATGAATCCTGCGGCCCAGCTGGCGGTTATCAGGCCGCTGAGCAGGCATGAATCCTGCGGCCCAGCTGGCGGTTATCAGGCAGCTGAGCAGGCATGAATCCTGCGGCCCAGCTGGCGGTTATCAGGCAGCTGAGCAGGCATGAATCCTGCGGCCCAGCTGGCGGTTATCAGGCAGCTGAGCAGGCATGAATCCTGCGGCCCAGCTGGCGGTTATCAGGCAGCTGAGCAGGCATGAATCCTGCGGCCCAGCTGGCGGTTATCAGGCAGCTGAGCAGGCATGAATCCTGCGGCCCAGCTGGCGGTTATCAGGCAGCTGAGCAGGCATGAATCCTGCGGCCCAGCTGGCGGTTATCAGGCCGCTGAGCAGGCATGAATCCTGCGGCCCAGCTGGCGGTTATCAGGCAGCTGAGCAGGCATGAATCCTGCGGCCCAGCTGGCGGTTATCAGGCAGCTGAGCAGGCATGAATCCTGCGGCCCAGCTGGCGGTTATCAGGCCGCTGAGCAGGCATGAATCCTGCGGCCCAGCTGGCGGTTATCAGGCAGCTGAGCAGGCATGAATCCTGCGGCCCAGCTGGCGGTTATCAGGCAGCTGAGCAGGCATGAATCCTGCGGCCCAGCTGGCGGTTATCAGGCAGCTGAGCAGGCATGAATCCTGCGGCCCAGCTGGCGGTTATCAGGCAGCTGAGCAGGCATGAATCCTGCGGCCCAGCTGGCGGTTATCAGGCAGCTGAGCAGGCATGAATCCTGCGGCCCAGCTGGCGGTTATCAGGCAGCTGAGCAGGCATGAATCCTGCGGCCCAGCTGGCGGTTATCAGGCAGCTGAGCAGGCATGAATCCTGCGGCCCAGCTGGCGGTTATCAGGCAGCTGAGCAGGCATGAATCCTGCGGCCCAGCTGGCGGTTATCAGGCCGCTGAGCAGGCATGAATCCTGCGGCCCAGCTGGCGGTTATCAGGCAGCTGAGCAGGCATGAATCCTGCGGCCCAGCTGGCGGTTAACAGGCCGCTGAGCAGGCATGAATCCTGCGGCCCAGCTGGCGGTTATCAGGCAGCTGAGCAGGCATGAATCCTGCGGCCCAGCTGGCGGTTATCAGGCCGCTGAGCAGGCATGAATCCTGCGGCCCAGCTGGCGGTTATCAGGCCGCTGAGCAGGCATGAATCCTGCGGCCCAGCTGGCGGTTATCAGGCAGCTGAGCAGGCATGAATCCTGCGGCCCAGCTGGCGGTTATCAGGCAGCTGAGCAGGCATGAATCCTGCGGCCCAGCTGGCGGTTATCAGGCAGCTGAGCAGGCATGAATCCTGCGGCCCAGCTGGCGGTTATCAGGCAGCTGAGCAGGCATGAATCCTGCGGCCCAGCTGGCGGGTATCAGGCAGCTGAGCAGGCATGAATCCTGCGGCCCAGCTGGCGGTTATCAGGCAGCTGAGCAGGCATGAATCCTGCGGCCCAGCTGGCGATTATCAGGCAGCTGAGCAGGCGTGATCCCGCACCTCAGCAGGCACTGATCACGTGCCTGTCATGCAGTACTCAGGTGACTGAGAGGCGCTGATCATGTGACTGCTCATGTGCTGATCAGGTAGCTCTCCTGCACGGATCATGTGCCTCAGCAGGCGAGAATCAAGCAGCTGAGCAGGCATGAATCCTGCGGCCCAGCTGGCGGTTATCAGGCCGCTGAGCAGGCATGAATCCTGCGGCCCAGCTGGCGGTTATCAGGCCGCTGAGCAGGCATGAATCCTGCGGCCCAGCTGGCGGTTATCAGGCCGCTGAGCAGGCATGAATCCTGCGGCCCAGCTGGCGGTTATCAGGCCGCTGAGCAGGCATGAATCCTGCGGCCCAGCTGGCGGTTATCAGGCCGCTGAGCAGGCATGAATCCTGCGGCCCAGCTGGCGGTTATCAGGCCGCTGAGCAGGCATGAATCCTGCGGCCCAGCTGGCGGTTATCAGGCCGCTGAGCAGGCATGAATCCTGCGGCCCAGCTGGCGGTTATCAGGCCGCTGAGCAGGCATGAATCCTGCGGCCCAGCTGGCGGTTATCAGGCCGCTGAGCAGGCATGAATCCTGCGGCCCAGCTGGCGGTTATCAGGCCGCTGAGCAGGCATGAATCCTGCGGCCCAGCTGGCGGTTATCAGGCCGCTGAGCAGGCATGAATCCTGCGGCCCAGCTGGCGGTTATCAGGCCGCTGAGCAGGCATGAATCCTGCGGCCCAGCTGGCGGTTATCAGGCCGCTGAGCAGGCATGAATCCTGCGGCCCAGCTGGCGGTTATCAGGCCGCTGAGCAGGCATGAATCCTGCGGCCCAGCTGGCGGTTATCAGGCCGCTGAGCAGGCATGAATCCTGCGGCCCAGCTGGCGGTTATCAGGCCGCTGAGCAGGCATGAATCCTGCGGCCCAGCTGGCGGTTATCAGGCCGCTGAGCAGGCATGAATCCTGCGGCCCAGCTGGCGGTTATCAGGCCGCTGAGCAGGCATGAATCCTGCGGCCCAGCTGGCGGTTATCAGGCCGCTGAGCAGGCATGAATCCTGCGGCCCAGCTGGCGGTTATCAGGCCGCTGAGCAGGCATGAATCCTGCGGCCCAGCTGGCGGTTATCAGGCCGCTGAGCAGGCATGAATCCTGCGGCCCAGCTGGCGGTTATCAGGCCGCTGAGCAGGCATGAATCCTGCGGCCCAGCTGGCGGTTATCAGGCCGCTGAGCAGGCATGAATCCTGCGGCCCAGCTGGCGGTTATCAGGCCGCTGAGCAGGCATGAATCCTGCGGCCCAGCTGGCGGTTATCAGGCCGCTGAGCAGGCATGAATCCTGCGGCCCAGCTGGCGGTTATCAGGCAGCTGAGCAGGCATGAATCCTGCGGCCCAGCTGGCGGTTATCAGGCCGCTGAGCAGGCATGAATCCTGCGGCCCAGCTGGCGGTTATCAGGCCGCTGAGCAGGCATGAATCCTGCGGCCCAGCTGGCGGTTATCAGGCCGCTGAGCAGGCATGAATCCTGCGGCCCAGCTGGCGGTTATCAGGCCGCTGAGCAGGCATGAATCCTGCGGCCCAGCTGGCGGTTATCAGGCCGCTGAGCAGGCATGAATCCTGCGGCCCAGCTGGCGGTTATCAGGCCGCTGAGCAGGCATGAATCCTGCGGCCCAGCTGGCGGTTATCAGGCCGCTGAGCAGGCATGAATCCTGCGGCCCAGCTGGCGGTTATCAGGCCGCTGAGCAGGCATGAATCCTGCGGCCCAGCTGGCGGTTATCAGGCCGCTGAGCAGGCATGAATCCTGCGGCCCAGCTGGCGGTTATCAGGCCGCTGAGCAGGAATGAATCCTGCGGCCCAGCTGGCGGTTATCAGGCAGCTGAGCAGGCATGAATCCTGCGGCCCAGCTGGCGGTTATCAGGCAGCTGAGCAGGCATGAATCCTGTGGCCCAGCTGGCGGTTATCAGGCCGCTGAGCAGGCATGAATCCTGCGGCCCAGCGGGCGGTTATCAGGCCGCTGAGCAGGCATGAATCCTGCGGCCCAGCTGGCGGTTATCAGGCCGCTGAGCAGGCATGAATCCTGCGGCCCAGCTGGCGGTTATCAGGCCGCTGAGCAGGCATGAATCCTGCGGCCCAGCTGGCGGTTATCAGGCCGCTGAGCAGGCATGAATCCTGCGGCCCAGCTGGCGGTTATCAGGCCGCTGAGCAGGCATGAATCCTGCGGCCCAGCTGGCGGTTATCAGGCCGCTGAGCAGGCATGAATCCTGCGGCCCAGCTGGCGGTTATCAGGCAGCTGAGCAGGCATGAATCCTGCGGCCCAGCTGGCGGTTATCAGGCAGCTGAGCAGGCATGAATCCTGCGGCCCAGCTGGCGGTTATCAGGCAGCTGAGCAGGCATGAATCCTGCGGCCCAGCTGGCGGTTATCAGGCAGCTGAGCAGGCATGAATCCTGCGGCCCAGCTGGCGGTTATCAGGCAGCTGAGCAGGCATGAATCCTGCGGCCCAGCTGGCGGTTATCAGGCAGCTGAGCAGGCATGAATCCTGCGGCCCAGCTGGCGGTTATCAGGCAGCTGAGCAGGCATGAATCCTGCGGCCCAGCTGGCGGTTATCAGGCAGCTGAGCAGGCATGAATCCTGCGGCCCAGCTGGCGGTTATCAGGCAGCTGAGCAGGCATGAATCCTGCGGCCCAGCTGGCGGTTATCAGGCCGCTGAGCAGGCATGAATCCTGCGGCCCAGCTGGCGGTTATCAGGCAGCTGAGCAGGCATGAATCCTGCGGCCCAGCTGGCGGTTATCAGGCCGCTGAGCAGGCATGAATCCTGCGGCCCAGCTGGCGGTTATCAGGCCGCTGAGCAGGCATGAATCCTGCGGCCCAGCTGGCGGTTATCAGGCCGCTGAGCAGGCATGAATCCTGCGGCCCAGCTGGCGGTTATCAGGCCGCTGAGCAGGCATGAATCCTGCGGCCCAGCTGGCGGTTATCAGGCCGCTGAGCAGGCATGAATCCTGCGGCCCAGCTGGCGGTTATCAGGCCGCTGAGCAGGCATGAATCCTGCGGCCCAGCTGGCGGTTATCAGGCAGCTGAGCAGGCATGAATCCTGCGGCCCAGCTGGCGGTTATCAGGCCGCTGAGCAGGCATGAATCCTGCGGCCCAGCTGGCGGTTATCAGGCCGCTGAGCAGGCATGAATCCTGCGGCCCAGCTGGCGGTTATCAGGCCGCTGAGCAGGCATGAATCCTGCGGCCCAGCTGGCGGTTATCAGGCCGCTGAGCAGGCATGAATCCTGCGGCCCAGCTGGCGGTTATCAGGCCGCTGAGCAGGCATGAATCCTGCGGCCCAGCTGGCGGTTATCAGGCAGCTGAGCAGGCATGAATCCTGCGGCCCAGCTGGCGGTTATCAGGCCGCTGAGCAGGCATGAATCCTGCGGCCCAGCTGGCGGTTATCAGGCCGCTGAGCAGGCATGAATCCTGCGGCCCAGCTGGCGGTTATCAGGCCGCTGAGCAGGCATGAATCCTGCGGCCCAGCTGGCGGGTATCAGGCCGCTGAGCAGGCATGAATCCTGCGGCCCAGCTGGCGGTTATCAGGCCGCTGAGCAGGCATGAATCCTGCGGCCCAGCTGGCGGTTATCAGGCCGCTGAGCAGGCATGAATCCTGCGGCCCAGCTGGCGGTTATCAGGCCGCTGAGCAGGCATGAATCCTGCGGCCCAGCTGGCGGTTATCAGGCCGCTGAGCAGGCATGAGTCCTGCGGCCCAGCTGGCGGTTATCAGGCCGCTGAGCAGGCATGAGTCCTGCGGCCCAGCTGGCGGGTATCAGGCCGCTGAGCAGGCATGAATCCTGCGGCCCAGCTGGCGGTTATCAGGCCGCTGAGCAGGCATGAATCCTGCGGCCCAGCTGGCGGGTATCAGGCCGCTGAGCAGGCATGAATCCTGCGGCCCAGCTGGCGGGTATCAGGCCGCTGAGCAGGCATGAATCCTGCGGCCCAGCTGGCGGTTATCAGGCCGCTGAGCAGGCATGAATCCTGCGGCCCAGCTGGCGGTTATCAGGCCGCTGAGCAGGCATGAATCCTGCGGCCCAGCTGGCGGTTATCAGGCCGCTGAGCAGGCATGAATCCTGCGGCCCAGCTGGCGGTTATCAGGCCGCTGAGCAGGCATGAATCCTGCGGCCCAGCTGGCGGTTATCAGGCCGCTGAGCAGGCATGAATCCTGCGGCCCAGCTGGCGGTTATCAGGCCGCTGAGCAGGCATGAATCCTGCGGCCCAGCTGGCGGTTATCAGGCCGCTGAGCAGGCATGAATCCTGCGGCCCAGCTGGCGGTTATCAGGCCGCTGAGCAGGCATGAATCCTGCGGCCCAGCTGGCGGTTATCAGGCCGCTGAGCAGGCATGAATCCTGCGGCCCAGCTGGCGGTTATCAGGCCGCTGAGCAGGCATGAATCCTGCGGCCCAGCTGGCGGTTATCAGGCCGCTGAGCAGGCATGAATCCTGCGGCCCAGCTGGCGGTTATCAGGCCGCTGAGCAGGCATGAATCCTGCGGCCCAGCTGGCGGTTATCAGGCCGCTGAGCAGGCATGAATCCTGCGGCCCAGCTGGCGGTTATCAGGCCGCTGAGCAGGCATGAATCCTGCGGCCCAGCTGGCGGTTATCAGGCCGCTGAGCAGGCATGAATCCTGCGGCCCAGCTGGCGGTTATCAGGCCGCTGAGCAGGCATGAATCCTGCGGCCCAGCTGGCGGTTATCAGGCCGCTGAGCAGGCATGAATCCTGCGGCCCAGCTGGCGGTTATCAGGCCGCTGAGCAGGCATGAATCCTGCGGCCCAGCTGGCGGTTATCAGGCCGCTGAGCAGGCATGAATCCTGCGGCCCAGCTGGCGGTTATCAGGCCGCTGAGCAGGCATGAATCCTGCGGCCCAGCTGGCGGTTATCAGGCCGCTGAGCAGGCATGAATCCTGCGGCCCAGCTGGCGGTTATCAGGCCGCTGAGCAGGCATGAATCCTGCGGCCCAGCTGGCGGTTATCAGGCCGCTGAGCAGGCATGAATCCTGCGGCCCAGCTGGCGGTTATCAGGCCGCTGAGCAGGCATGAATCCTGCGGCCCAGCTGGCGGTTATCAGGCCGCTGAGCAGGCATGAATCCTGCGGCCCAGCTGGCGGTTATCAGGCCGCTGAGCAGGCATGAATCCTGCGGCCCAGCTGGCGGTTATCAGGCCGCTGAGCAGGCATGAATCCTGCGGCCCAGCTGGCGGTTATCAGGCCGCTGAGCAGGCATGAATCCTGCGGCCCAGCTGGCGGTTATCAGGCCGCTGAGCAGGCATGAATCCTGCGGCCCAGCTGGCGGTTATCAGGCCGCTGAGCAGGCATGAATCCTGCGGCCCAGCTGGCGGTTATCAGGCCGCTGAGCAGGCATGAATCCTGCGGCCCAGCTGGCGGTTATCAGGCCGCTGAGCAGGCATGAATCCTGCGGCCCAGCTGGCGGTTATCAGGCCGCTGAGCAGGCATGAATCCTGCGGCCCAGCTGGCGGTTATCAGGCCGCTGAGCAGGCATGAATCCTGCGGCCCAGCTGGCGGTTATCAGGCCGCTGAGCAGGCATGAATCCTGCGGCCCAGCTGGCGGTTATCAGGCCGCTGAGCAGGCATGAATCCTGCGGCCCAGCTGGCGGTTATCAGGCCGCTGAGCAGGCATGAATCCTGCGGCCCAGCTGGCGGTTATCAGGCCGCTGAGCAGGCATGAATCCTGCGGCCCAGCTGGCGGTTATCAGGCAGCTGAGCAGGCATGAATCCTGCGGCCCAGCTGGCGGTTATCAGGCAGCTGAGCAGGCATGAATCCTGCGGCCCAGCTGGCGGTTATCAGGCAGCTGAGCAGGCATGAATCCTGCGGCCCAGCTGGCGGTTATCAGGCAGCTGAGCAGGCATGAATCCTGCGGCCCAGCTGGCGATTAACAGGCAGCTGAGCAGGCGCTGATCCCGCACCTCAGCAGGCACTGATCACGTGCCTGTCATGCAGTAATCAGGTGACTGAGAGGCGCTGATCATGTGACTGCTCATGTGCTGATCAGGTAGCTCTCCTGCACGGATCATGCGCCTCAGCAGGCTAGAATCACGCAGCTGAGCAGGCATGAATCCTGCGGCCCAACTAGTGATTATCAGGCAGCTGAGCAGGCATGAATCCTGCGGCCCAGCTGGCGATTATCAGGCAGCTGAGCAGGCATGAATCCTGCGGCCCAGCTGGCGGTTATCAGGCAGCTGAGCAGGCATGAATCCTGCGGCCCAGCTGGCGGTTATCAGGCAGCTGAGCAGGCATGAATCCTGCGGCCCAGCTGGCGGTTATCAGGCAGCTGAGCAGGCATGAATCCTGCGGCCCAGCTGGCGGTTATCAGGCAGCTGAGCAGGCATGAATCCTGCGGCCCAGCTGGCGGTTATCAGGCAGCTGAGCAGGCATGAATCCTGCGGCCCAGCTGGCGGTTATCAGGCAGCTGAGCAGGCATGAATCCTGCGGCCCAGCTGGCGGTTATCAGGCAGCTGAGCAGGCATGAATCCTGCGGCCCAGCTGGCGGTTATCAGGCAGCTGAGCAGGCATGAATCCTGCGGCCCAGCTGGCGGTTATCAGGCAGCTGAGCAGGCATGAATCCTGCGGCCCAGCTGGCGGTTATCAGGCAGCTGAGCAGGCATGAATCCTGCGGCCCAGCTGGCGGTTATCAGGCAGCTGAGCAGGCATGAATCCTGCGGCCCAGCTGGCGGTTATCAGGCAGCTGAGCAGGCATGAATCCTGCGGCCCAGCTGGCGGTTATCAGGCAGCTGAGCAGGCATGAATCCTGCGGCCCAGCTGGCGGTTATCAGGCAGCTGAGCAGGCATGAATCCTGCGGCCCAGCTGGCGGTTATCAGGCAGCTGAGCAGGCATGAATCCTGCGGCCCAGCTGGCGGTTATCAGGCAGCTGAGCAGGCATGAATCCTGCGGCCCAGCTGGCGGTTATCAGGCAGCTGAGCAGGCATGAATCCTGCGGCCCAGCTGGCGGTTATCAGGCAGCTGAGCAGGCATGAATCCTGCGGCCCAGCTGGCGGTTATCAGGCAGCTGAGCAGGCATGAATCCTGCGGCCCAGCTGGCGGTTATCAGGCAGCTGAGCAGGCATGAATCCTGCGGCCCAGCTGGCGGTTATCAGGCAGCTGAGCAGGCATGAATCCTGCGGCCCAGCTGGCGGTTATCAGGCAGCTGAGCAGGCATGAATCCTGCGGCCCAGCTGGCGGTTATCAGGCAGCTGAGCAGGCATGAATCCTGCGGCCCAGCTGGCGGTTATCAGGCAGCTGAGCAGGCATGAATCCTGCGGCCCAGCTGGCGGTTATCAGGCAGCTGAGCAGGCATGAATCCTGCGGCCCAGCTGGCGGTTATCAGGCAGCTGAGCAGGCATGAATCCTGCGGCCCAGCTGGCGGTTATCAGGCAGCTGAGCAGGCATGAATCCTGCGGCCCAGCTGGCGGTTATCAGGCAGCTGAGCAGGCATGAATCCTGCGGCCCAGCTGGCGGTTATCAGGCAGCTGAGCAGGCATGAATCCTGCGGCCCAGCTGGCGGTTATCAGGCAGCTGAGCAGGCATGAATCCTGCGGCCCAGCTGGCGGTTATCAGGCAGCTGAGCAGGCATGAATCCTGCGGCCCAGCTGGCGGTTATCAGGCAGCTGAGCAGGCATGAATCCTGCGGCCCAGCTGGCGGTTATCAGGCAGCTGAGCAGGCATGAATCCTGCGGCCCAGCTGGCGGTTATCAGGCAGCTGAGCAGGCATGAATCCTGCGGCCCAGCTGGCGGTTATCAGGCAGCTGAGCAGGCATGAATCCTGCGGCCCAGCTGGCGGTTATCAGGCAGCTGAGCAGGCATGAATCCTGCGGCCCAGCTGGCGGTTATCAGGCAGCTGAGCAGGCATGAATCCTGCGGCCCAGCTGGCGGTTATCAGGCAGCTGAGCAGGCATGAATCCTGCGGCCCAGCTGGCGGTTATCAGGCAGCTGAGCAGGCATGAATCCTGCGGCCCAGCTGGCGGTTATCAGGCCGCTGAGCAGGCATGAATCCTGCGGCCCAGCTGGCGGTTATCAGGCAGCTGAGCAGGCATGAATCCTGCGGCCCAGCTGGCGGTTATCAGGCAGCTGAGCAGGCATGAATCCTGCGGCCCAGCTGGCGGTTATCAGGCAGCTGAGCAGGCATGAATCCTGCGGCCCAGCTGGCGGTTATCAGGCAGCTGAGCAGGCATGAATCCTGCGGCCCAGCTGGCGGTTATCAGGCAGCTGAGCAGGCATGAATCCTGCGGCCCAGCTGGCGGTTATCAGGCAGCTGAGCAGGCATGAATCCTGCGGCCCAGCTGGCGGTTATCAGGCCGCTGAGCAGGCATGAATCCTGCGGCCCAGCTGGCGGTTATCAGGCCGCTGAGCAGGCATGAATCCTGCGGCCCAGCTGGCGGTTATCAGGCCGCTGAGCAGGCATGAATCCTGCGGCCCAGCTGGCGGTTATCAGGCCGCTGAGCAGGCATGAATCCTGCGGCCCAGCTGGCGGTTATCAGGCGCTGAGCAGGCATGAATCCTGCGGCCCAGCTGGCGGTTATCAGGCAGCTGAGCAGGCATGAATCCTGCGGCCCAGCTGGCGGTTATCAGGCCGCTGAGCAGGCATGAATCCTGCGGCCCAGCTGGCGGTTATCAGGCAGCTGAGCAGGCATGAATCCTGCGGCCCAGCTGGCGGTTATCAGGCAGCTGAGCAGGCATGAATCCTGCGGCCCAGCTGGCGGTTATCAGGCAGCTGAGCAGGCATGAATCCTGCGGCCCAGCTGGCGGTTATCAGGCAGCTGAGCAGGCATGAAACCTGCGGCCCAGCTGGCGGTTATCAGGCAGCTGAGCAGGCATGAATCCTGCGGCCCAGCTGGCGGTTATCAGGCAGCTGAGCAGGCATGAATCCTGCGGCCCAGCTGGCGGTTATCAGGCAGCTGAGCAGGCATGAATCCTGCGGCCCAGCTGGCGGTTATCAGGCAGCTGAGCAGGCATGAATCCTGCGGCCCAGCTGGCGGTTATCAGGCAGCTGAGCAGGCATGAATCCTGCGGCCCAGCTGGCGGTTATCAGGCAGCTGAGCAGGCATGAATCCTGCGGCCCAGCTGGCGGTTATCAGGCAGCTGAGCAGGCATGAATCCTGCGGCCCAGCTGGCGGTTATCAGGCAGCTGAGCAGGCATGAATCCTGCGGCCCAGCTGGCGGTTATCAGGCAGCTGAGCAGGCATGAATCCTGCGGCCCAGCTGGCGGTTATCAGGCAGCTGAGCAGGCATGAATCCTGCGGCCCAGCTGGCGGTTATCAGGCAGCTGAGCAGGCATGAATCCTGCGGCCCAGCTGGCGGTTATCAGGCAGCTGAGCAGGCGCTGATCCCGCACCTCAGCAGGCACTGATCACGTGCCTGTCATGCAGTAATCAGGTGACTGAGAGGCGCTGATCATGTGACTGCTCATGTGCTGATCAGGTAGCTCTCCTGCACGGATCATGCGCCTCAGCAGGCAAGAATCAAGCAGCTGAGCAGGCATGAATCCTGCGGCCCAACTGGCGGTTATCAGGCAGCTGAGCAGGCATGAATCCTGCGGCCCAGCTGGCGGTTATCAGGCAGCTGAGCAGGCATGAATCCTGCGGCCCAGCTGGCGGTTATCAGGCAGCTGAGCAGGCATGAATCCTGCGGCCCAGCTGGCGGTTATCAGGCAGCTGAGCAGGCATGAATCCTGCGGCCCAGCTGGCGGTTATCAGGCAGCTGAGCAGGCATGAATCCTGCGGCCCAGCTGGCGGTTATCAGGCAGCTGAGCAGGCATGAATCCTGCGGCCCAGCTGGCGGTTATCAGGCAGCTGAGCAGGCATGAATCCTGCGGCCCAGCTGGCGGTTATCAGGCAGCTGAGCAGGCATGAATCCTGCGGCCCAGCTGGCGGTTATCAGGCAGCTGAGCAGGCATGAATCCTGCGGCCCAGCTGGCGGTTATCAGGCAGCTGAGCAGGCATGAATCCTGCGGCCCAGCTGGCGGTTATCAGGCAGCTGAGCAGGCATGAATCCTGCGGCCCAGCTGGCGGTTATCAGGCAGCTGAGCAGGCATGAATCCTGCGGCCCAGCTGGCGGTTATCAGGCAGCTGAGCAGGCATGAATCCTGCGGCCCAGCTGGCGGTTATCAGGCAGCTGAGCAGGCATGAATCCTGCGGCCCAGCTGGCGGTTATCAGGCAGCTGAGCAGGCATGAATCCTGCGGCCCAGCTGGCGGTTATCAGGCAGCTGAGCAGGCATGAATCCTGCGGCCCAGCTGGCGGTTATCAGGCAGCTGAGCAGGCATGAATCCTGCGGCCCAGCTGGCGGTTATCAGGCAGCTGAGCAGGCATGAATCCTGCGGCCCAGCTGGCGGTTATCAGGCAGCTGAGCAGGCATGAATCCTGCGGCCCAGCTGGCGGTTATCAGGCAGCTGAGCAGGCATGAATCCTGCGGCCCAGCTGGCGGTTATCAGGCAGCTGAGCAGGCATGAATCCTGCGGCCCAGCTGGCGGTTATCAGGCAGCTGAGCAGGCATGAATCCTGCGGCCCAGCTGGCGGTTATCAGGCAGCTGAGCAGGCATGAATCCTGCGGCCCAGCTGGCGGTTATCAGGCAGCTGAGCAGGCATGAATCCTGCGGCCCAGCTGGCGGTTATCAGGCAGCTGAGCAGGCATGAATCCTGCGGCCCAGCTGGCGGTTATCAGGCAGCTGAGCAGGCATGAATCCTGCGGCCCAGCTGGCGGTTATCAGGCAGCTGAGCAGGCATGAATCCTGCGGCCCAGCTGGCGGTTATCAGGCAGCTGAGCAGGCATGAATCCTGCGGCCCAGCTGGCGGTTATCAGGCAGCTGAGCAGGCATGAATCCTGCGGCCCAGCTGGCGGTTATCAGGCAGCTGAGCAGGCATGAATCCTGCGGCCCAGCTGGCGGTTATCAGGCAGCTGAGCAGGCATGAATCCTGCGGCCCAGCTGGCGGTTATCAGGCAGCTGAGCAGGCATGAATCCTGCGGCCCAGCTGGCGGTTATCAGGCAGCTGAGCAGGCATGAATCCTGCGGCCCAGCTGGCGGTTATCAGGCAGCTGAGCAGGCATGAATCCTGCGGCCCAGCTGGCGGTTATCAGGCAGCTGAGCAGGCATGAATCCTGCGGCCCAGCTGGCGGTTATCAGGCAGCTGAGCAGGCGTGAATCCCGCACCTCAGCAGGCACTGATCACGTGCCTGTCATGCAGTGATCAGGTGACTGAGAGGCACTGACCATGTGATGCTCATGTGCTGATCAGGTAGCTCTCCTGCACGGATCATGCGCCCCAGCAGGCGGATCAGGCAGCTGAGCAGGCATGAATCCTGCGGCCCAGCTGGCGGTTATCAGGCCGCTGAGCAGGCATGAATCCTGCGGCCCAGCTGGCGGTTATCAGGCCGCTGAGCAGGCATGAATCCTGCGGCCCAGCTGGCGGTTATCAGGCAGCTGAGCAGGCATGAATCCTGCGGCCCAGCTGGCGGTTATCAGGCCGCTGAGCAGGCATGAATCCTGCGGCCCAGCTGGCGGTTATCAGGCAGCTGAGCAGGCATGAATCCTGCGGCCCAGCTGGCGGTTATCAGGCCGCTGAGCAGGCATGAATCCTGCGGCCCAGCTGGCGGTTATCAGGCCGCTGAGCAGGCATGAATCCTGCGGCCCAGCTGGCGGTTATCAGGCCGCTGAGCAGGCATGAATCCTGCGGCCCAGCTGGCGGTTATCAGGCCGCTGAGCAGGCATGAATCCTGCGGCCCAGCTGGCGGTTATCAGGCCGCTGAGCAGGCATGAATCCTGCGGCCCAGCTGGCGGTTATCAGGCAGCTGAGCAGGCATGAATCCTGCGGCCCAGCTGGCGGTTATCAGGCCGCTGAGCAGGCATGAATCCTGCGGCCCAGCTGGCGGTTATCAGGCAGCTGAGCAGGCATGAATCCTGCGGCCCAGCTGGCGGTTATCAGGCCGCTGAGCAGGCATGAATCCTGCGGCCCAGCTGGCGGTTATCAGGCAGCTGAGCAGGCATGAATCCTGCGGCCCAGCTGGCGGTTATCAGGCCGCTGAGCAGGCATGAATCCTGCGGCCCAGCTGGCGGTTATCAGGCAGCTGAGCAGGCATGAATCCTGCGGCCCAGCTGGCGGTTATCAGGCCGCTGAGCAGGCATGAATCCTGCGGCCCAGCTGGCGGTTATCAGGCCGCTGAGCAGGCATGAATCCTGCGGCCCAGCTGGCGGTTATCAGGCCGCTGAGCAGGCATGAATCCTGCGGCCCAGCTGGCGGTTATCAGGCCGCTGAGCAGGCATGAATCCTGCGGCCCAGCTGGCGGTTATCAGGCCGCTGAGCAGGCATGAATCCTGCGGCCCAGCTGGCGGTTATCAGGCCGCTGAGCAGGCATGAATCCTGCGGCCCAGCTGGCGGTTATCAGGCCGCTGAGCAGGCATGAATCCTGCGGCCCAGCTGGCGGTTATCAGGCCGCTGAGCAGGCATGAATCCTGCGGCCCAGCTGGCGGTTATCAGGCCGCTGAGCAGGCATGAATCCTGCGGCCCAGCTGGCGGTTATCAGGCCGCTGAGCAGGCATGAATCCTGCGGCCCAGCTGGCGGTTATCAGGCCGCTGAGCAGGCATGAATCCTGCGGCCCAGCTGGCGGTTATCAGGCCGCTGAGCAGGCATGAATCCTGCGGCCCAGCTGGCGGTTATCAGGCCGCTGAGCAGGCATGAATCCTGCGGCCCAGCTGGCGGTTATCAGGCCGCTGAGCAGGCATGAATCCTGCGGCCCAGCTGGCGGTTATCAGGCCGCTGAGCAGGCATGAGTCCTGCGGCCCAGCTGGCGGTTATCAGGCCGCTGAGCAGGCATGAATCCTGCGGCCCAGCTGGCGGTTATCAGGCCGCTGAGCAGGCATGAATCCTGCGGCCCAGCTGGCGGTTATCAGGCCGCTGAGCAGGCATGAATCCTGCGGCCCAGCTGGCGGTTATCAGGCAGCTGAGCAGGCATGAATCCTGCGGCCCAGCTGGCGGTTATCAGGCCGCTGAGCAGGCATGAATCCTGCGGCCCAGCTGGCGGTTATCAGGCAGCTGAGCAGGCATGAATCCTGCGGCCCAGCTGGCGGTTATCAGGCCGCTGAGCAGGCATGAATCCTGCGGCCCAGCTGGCGGTTATCAGGCAGCTGAGCAGGCATGAATCCTGCGGCCCAGCTGGCGGTTATCAGGCAGCTGAGCAGGCATGAATCCTGCGGCCCAGCTGGCGGTTATCAGGCCGCTGAGCAGGCATGAATCCTGCGGCCCAGCTGGCGGTTATCAGGCAGCTGAGCAGGCATGAATCCTGCGGCCCAGCTGGCGGGTATCAGGCAGCTGAGCAGGCATGAATCCTGCGGCCCAGCTGGCGGGTATCAGGCAGCTGAGCAGGCATGAATCCTGCGGCCCAGCTGGCGGTTATCAGGCAGCTGAGCAGGCATGAATCCTGCGGCCCAGCTGGCGATTATCAGGCAGCTGAGCAGGCGCTGATCCCGCACCTAAGCAGGCACTGATCACGTGCCTGTCATGCAGTGATCAGGTGACTGAGAGGCACTGACCATGTGACTGCTCATGTGCTGATCAGGTAGCTCTCCTGCACGGATCATGCGCCTCAGCAGGCAAGAATCAGGCAGCTGAGCAGGCATGAATCCTGCGGCCCAGCTGGCGGTTATCAGGCCGCTGAGCAGGCATGAATCCTGCGGCCCAGCTGGCGGTTATCAGGCCGCTGAGCAGGCATGAATCCTGCGGCCCAGCTGGCGGTTATCAGGCCGCTGAGCAGGCATGAATCCTGCGGCCCAGCTGGCGGTTATCAGGCCGCTGAGCAGGCATGAATCCTGCGGCCCAGCTGGCGGTTATCAGGCCGCTGAGCAGGCATGAATCCTGCGGCCCAGCTGGCGGTTATCAGGCCGCTGAGCAGGCATGAATCCTGCGGCCCAGCTGGCGGTTATCAGGCCGCTGAGCAGGCATGAATCCTGCGGCCCAGCTGGCGGTTATCAGGCCGCTGAGCAGGCATGAATCCTGCGGCCCAGCTGGCGGTTATCAGGCCGCTGAGCAGGCATGAATCCTGCGGCCCAGCTGGCGGTTATCAGGCCGCTGAGCAGGCATGAATCCTGCGGCCCAGCTGGCGGTTATCAGGCCGCTGAGCAGGCATGAATCCTGCGGCCCAGCTGGCGGTTATCAGGCCGCTGAGCAGGCATGAATCCTGCGGCCCAGCTGGCGGTTATCAGGCCGCTGAGCAGGCATGAATCCTGCGGCCCAGCTGGCGGTTATCAGGCCGCTGAGCAGGCATGAATCCTGCGGCCCAGCTGGCGGTTATCAGGCCGCTGAGCAGGCATGAATCCTGCGGCCCAGCTGGCGGTTATCAGGCCGCTGAGCAGGCATGAATCCTGCGGCCCAGCTGGCGGTTATCAGGCCGCTGAGCAGGCATGAATCCTGCGGCCCAGCTGGCGGTTATCAGGCCGCTGAGCAGGCATGAATCCTGCGGCCCAGCTGGCGGTTATCAGGCCGCTGAGCAGGCATGAATCCTGCGGCCCAGCTGGCGGTTATCAGGCCGCTGAGCAGGCATGAATCCTGCGGCCCAGCTGGCGGTTATCAGGCCGCTGAGCAGGCATGAATCCTGCGGCCCAGCTGGCGGTTATCAGGCCGCTGAGCAGGCATGAATCCTGCGGCCCAGCTGGCGGTTATCAGGCCGCTGAGCAGGCATGAATCCTGCGGCCCAGCTGGCGGTTATCAGGCCGCTGAGCAGGCATGAATCCTGCGGCCCAGCTGGCGGTTATCAGGCCGCTGAGCAGGCATGAATCCTGCGGCCCAGCTGGCGGTTATCAGGCCGCTGAGCAGGCATGAATCCTGCGGCCCAGCTGGCGGTTATCAGGCCGCTGAGCAGGCATGAATCCTGCGGCCCAGCTGGCGGTTATCAGGCCGCTGAGCAGGCATGAATCCTGCGGCCCAGCTGGCGGTTATCAGGCCGCTGAGCAGGCATGAATCCTGCGGCCCAGCTGGCGGTTATCAGGCCGCTGAGCAGGCATGAATCCTGCGGCCCAGCTGGCGGTTATCAGGCCGCTGAGCAGGCATGAATCCTGCGGCCCAGCTGGCGGTTATCAGGCAGCTGAGCAGGCATGAATCCTGCGGCCCAGCTGGCGGTTATCA